>NC_056746.1:342843198-343018198 GCF_019279795.1 Protopterus annectens | reverse complement strand
TACAAAGAGCACCTGCAGAAAGAACAGATGCTCTGTTACAAAGTTTCTCTAACAAGCATGATTTACAGTGCTGAAAAAAATCTGCACTTTAATATCACCCCCACACACTCTCAAGCTGGAAAACTACATGTTCCCTTGGGTAAGCGCAATCCATTTACACACAGTAAACTGCCGGATATCCCATACAGACCACCTGCAAATTAACCATTTACAGTGGAGTTCTTGTAACAGAAATGACCTAAACAACCAGGAATGCACATACTCTCTTTTGGTCAGCATTCTAAAAGTAAGTCAAGGAAACAATGTCAGAAACAAAGACGATACCAAGTGTCAACCAATCTCACTCTTACTGCATTATTTATTCATTTGACATTTCATTACTGGGAAAATCTGACTGGGTAGGAGGCCACTGTCAGCAGAGGCCCAGGAAGAAAATCTCCAAAGTATTACAAAACATTCTAATAGTAATTTTACAATCTCTAAACTGTAGTTGTTCTTGTAATATTTTTAAATAATATCAAATTGGGCACATTATAAAAACATTGTTTAAGACTAGATATTAGTTATACGACAATGACTTCATATTTAGAGAAATTGTAGCAAGTTTATAGAAAAATTAAAGGTAAGTTAGTATAATACAAACAGGAATTGAAATATGAAGTGACAAAAAGGCAGGCTTATGGTGCATTACCCAGATGGAATTTAAATGCATGGTCACTTCCTGGTACATAACTCTAACCTCTTAACGCAAGAGTCAATGAGGTCCAACAAGAAAGATCAGGAAACGTTTTTAACTATTGCTTTTATTCAAACAGAAAATTAACAAAACAGCATTTTTGTAATAGAATGCATTTTCTAAACGATAAAAAGTTTACCAATTTTCCGAATCTAGGACCGTATAGAGGTACAGTACATCACACACCTGTTAAGATGGACCTAAGATTGGCTCCATGGTGCAAATGGATAGAGCCCTGACTTTGACCAAAGTGACCATGGCTCATTTAGGGGTGCCCCAGCACTGGAGCAGCCAGGCAGGGAGGGCCAGGAATGGGGTCCACTCTCCTCTCCACATACCCCCCCAGAGGGTTATGTGTACTGAAGGCACATGCTACTTCCTTGGTGGAGACCTTGCATGCTTTAGGGTTGATAGGTAGAACTGATTAAATGCAATGTCTCTTGCAGAAATGAGGAGCATCCCTTGTGGCAGCCCATTGCACACCCCTTCTCACACATAACCTAGTATGCCTAGGGATGCTACGGTTGTAAACAAACAGAAACTGCCTTGAACGACTACTGATGGTTGTCAAAATGAGGCTACTCTCAGCCAACTCTTGTCCTCAGGGAAGACTGAATGAATATCTCAACAGGTGAAAATACGGACGATGACTGGCAGGCAGCAGGAGCAAATGAGCAAAAAAAGTCTGCTGCAGAAAGGATAATACAAATCAAAAACTCACAATTTCCACAAATGGGCAATAATCTATCAGATGATCATGTGCCTCTCATGGTGGTCACCTCAGTCCTCAAACTACATTTAAAAGTCACCATCAGATCCCACCTTACTTAAATTCTAATCCAGTTTGTCAATAAAAATGGTTAACCACCTAAACATTCAGGCAGGGAGAGAAAGTACTATCCATTATGTACTGTACTGAACACCTAAGTTATAACTTAGAAAAGCAAGGGATAGAGAGGCAGCATTTTTATCAAGTCTTCATTCTTTCCCTAGAGAGAAAAGCAGTGACTCTTCGGCTCATGTGCAAACAACCTTTACGGAGCATGTCAGACATTTTATGGCTACATGTAAAACTGCACACAATCTACACTAACTTCAATGATCATTTGCAACCTGAACGCAACAGCAATCCTGAGAAACATGACTTATAAGAAGCTGATGGAACCTTCACAGTTGGACAAGACTGCATGCAACTGTTTTAATGGGCCAAAAGACACAAATCAACCACTGGATGTCAGGTAAACATGTGAATATATTCAAGAATGTAATTCTAACCATCCTAATAAAGAACAATAAAGACAAAGTAAACCGCAACATATTAATAATTATGACAGGCCTGTAAAAGGATGGTGCAACAGCAACTTACTTTATTTATTGGCTCCTACCACATGTAAAACAGCTTCCCTTCCGACCATGTGCAGGGCCAGCTCCTCAAAAAGCTCAAGGAATTTTTCCTTGGGTGGATGGCAGGTGTTGGAGGTGTGATGGAGAAGGAGGTAAATGGGAGCATATTTTCTGACAGTGTGACGAATTGTCAGACGAAGGATTCCCTGCAGACTGCTCTATCGGAGATGCTGGGTGACCAATTTGAGTATTTGGGGAAATTTCTTTTTTTTTGAGCTATGATATGGAGTCAGAGTTGCCTACTGTGTCGGTTGCTATGGTTTAGTTTCATTTATATAATTATAACATGGCATATATGTCATACATGATATTTTAGTAAAGATGTTTATTGTTTACAAAAAATTCCTCAAAAAGCCTAGACATAAGTGACCTGGAAATGTAAGGCTCACACCACATAATGCAGCTGTCACAAACCATATACAGGACCAGTTCCTCAAAAGGTTATGATATAAGCAACATGTGCTTGGTGTCAGTTATGCTGTGCGTTTCCAGCCCTTTCACACACCACAAAAAGGAAAAAACTCCATTCATGATTGTTACTAAGGGGACACATTTACAATAGTATAATACAGAAAATGAGCAAATCTAGACTACAAAATTTTGACATCTGAAAAAAATGCAGGAGGATTAATCTGAATCACGTTGTCCTTGAAATGTTTTCACTGTTGGGACTTATGACAGGATTTTAGTCATAAAAGCACTCAAACTTGAAGCGTAACCATTTACAGCATTTAAGCGATACTACAGCTGAACAGAAGGTAGATCTTCAAGTCAAACAATTAAAAAAATTACATTGTCATTAGGCAAGGGGTTTTAAAGTCTGTTAAGTGGTGAACATATGAACATTCAGTGAACCAGTCACCATCAATACCACCCTAATGAAGTTCCACCAGTACACATTACTGTGCTCCGTTTTAAAATGAATCCCTTACAGAAGCTGATAACTAGCAGAAGTGATAAGGTTACAAACATACGACAAAACTATTAAATAAAGTCTCAAGAGGAATGTCATACAGCATTCAGCTCCAAATATACCCAACCTTCCCTCAGGAAATACCGTCAAATATAACTCTGCCTACTATCAATAGGAAACAGGTCCTTAATGTTCTAAGGCCAGGAACTCTATCCCTGTATTCTGTTTCCTACAGGAGGGGAGATCTATGCCTAACATGCACAGCATTGTCAGACCCCACTCTGATGGACATCTTGCATATCCACAAAACAAACAACACCAAAATTAACCATTCTAAACACTTAACCTTGCCTGTAATATAAATAGGACCTGCTGGAGAGACAGGTATGTATTTCAGAGAGTACCCCATCTCTGAAACAGGTGCACTATCCATGTGAAGCAGAGTTCCGCTCTAACCCAATTCAAGTGCAAGCTGGACAATTAGATGGGGCACAGAAATTCATCCCTGGTTTGCACCCATGTCTCTAATGGACAGTTCATCTCCCAGGCACTAGCTTGTAAATATTTCAACTCTCAAGCCCCTGCTTACACTTATCAAGGTTATCAGAACTTGTCAGATTTTGGATGCATGGCTAGGCTTAAAAAGGGCCCTTGTGGTCATTAGCCCACTAAACACCTATGAACCTAGAACTGCACAGGCATTAACTGGTCTAAGTGTGGGAGAGAACAGTGAAGTTCTAAGCTACACAAAAACTCTAATTTTAAAGTTATGTACTTACCATAACTAGGTATCGGTGATGTATTTTCATTCTTCCTCGCCACTGGGGTTAGGATCCGACTTGGCCGCTCTTCTCCTAGACTTCAGATCTAAGCCTATAGCTCCTCCCTTTACCCATAACCCCCCACTGCTTCATCAAGCATTGAGTTTGCTGCTTCCAATTAACCTTACCTAAAGGAAATACTCTTAGGTAATATATGTATACAATCTCATAATTAGTCCCAAGGGGAAAGAAAGGTAAGAAATCTGTTTACCTACAGAGGCCCACACATAGAACCCATGGGTTCTAACTTCTCTAGCATTCTTCCAGGAACATAAGGGGAAGGTGAGGAAGAATGAAAGACACAGATACCTAGTTATGGTAAATATATAACTTTGAAATCTGATGTTGTCTCTTTCATTCTTCAACACTGGGTCAGAGTCTCCAGCTACATTTCTCTTTGTTTCAATGGTGCCCAGTCATGTTCTTCCATAAGGGCCACCAAAGGCTGCTCTTTTTTCTAGAAATAATGTCTAGTTTGTAATGAATAACAAAGGGGATGAATTGTAGATCAGGTGGCTGCTGCACAAGTATCCTCAGCTGAAGATGTGGAAAAGAAGGCTGCAGATATAGCCAAAGATCTGGTAGAATGAGCCTTGGGTGGCTGGGGTAAAGTCAAACCTACTTAACAATAAATCTATGAAATACAGTCCGAGATCTATTTTGATAGATAACTAAAGAAAATGGCTGACCCAAATGATCAGGAGAGTATGACAAAGAGTTGGACTGCTTTTCTATGTTATTTCATTCTGTGGAGGTAGAAAACATAATTGTCTATTAACATCAAGAAGATACAGCATGTATTCACCCTTATTTGTAAACACAGGAAAGAATATCAGCTGTTGGGCGAACTGATGGTTTGCTTCAGTGCCCATCTTAGAATTAGCTGGCCTTAGGCATAGGCCACCTATGCAGCCGCCTAGGGCGCCACTCTATCAGGGGCACTTTTCCAGTAATCTGGATGGTGTAGGTAGACCAGGGTGGTGTTGGGGGGAGTTGTGGTGACCTTTCGCCTAGGGCACCAGTTGATCAAAGGCCAGTCCTGATCTTAGGCATAAAGGAGGGATTAGTATGTAGAGAGACACTGTCCTTGTGGAAAATGATACAGGGTGGCTTCGAAGACAAGACCTGTAATTCAGAGATGCTTTTCGCCGATGTCAATGCTGCCAGGAGAACTGTTTTCCAGGAAAGAAACTTGAAATCACAAGTCTCTGATGGTTCAAAGGGCTTCTGTGTGAACCCTTGTAACAACAGCATGAGATCCCATGGCAGACAAGGTTCCTTGACAGGAGTTCGTAGGAGGAAAACCCCTTTCAAAAAGGCGCTGCACAATTTAGAGGCCTATAAGGAGGCATGTCCAGCATGAAAATTTGAAATTGCTGCAAATTGTAGCTTGAATGTAAAAAAGCTAACTCCTTGATTAAATAAAAGACTAAAGGAAAACATCAGGACCAGATGTTGAAAAGGGGTTAATGTTCTCTTTGCTAACCTATATAGCAAACCTCTTCCACTTACTTTTGTAAACCTTCTTGGTGGAAGACTTCTGAGAGGCTAGAACAATATTCTTGACTAGGGAGGTGAGCCTGGACTGTCTGACAGTTGATGGAATTCGTTCGAGGGTGTGTAGATTGGGGTGATGCAATTCTGACAGGTGAGACAGGAGGTCCTGGTTGGGCTCCAGAATCCAGGAAGGATGCTTGAGATGATACCACAGAAGGGGAACCATACTTGGTGAGGCCAGAAGGGGGCAATGAGGATGACTGAGCACTTCAACCTTCTTGCCTTCTGCAGAAATCTAAGCCTTAGGTGAAGAGGGGGAATAAGCATAAAAGGAGAATTGGCAGCCAATCATGAACTAGAGCATCCCTCAGTGACTCCCGGTGAGGGGGGATCAGTGCAAAGAACTTGCTGCACTTGTTGTTCGGGCGAGGCAAAGAGATCGCAGCAAGGCTGGCCCCAATAGTTGAAAATCACATTCGCTACAGATTGAGGGACCACTCATGAGGAGCTAAAAGGGACCGGATGAGTCTGTCTGTCAACACACTGGTTTTCCCCGGTAAACATGTTACAACTAGAAACTGGTCCAGAGAGATTGCCTATTCCCAGACCCTCATGGCCTCCCTGCACAATGTGTAAGAACGGGTCCCTCCTTGTTTGTTGATGTAATAGACTACTGACATGCTGTCTGTATGTAAAGCAACAGTCCCAAGAGGAAGATCATCCTGGAAGGCTTGCAACGGATAGGACTGCGCTCATCGCTAGGACGTTTATGTGCAAATTGGCCTCTGTAAGGGACCACATGCCTTGGACCATCCTTCCCATGTAATGCCCCCCCACCCTAATTGGGAAGCATCTGTGGTCACCGTGGCTATTAGATGGGAAAGAGAAAACGGTCTGCCTAGGTGTAAGTCTCGGCAATGAAGCCACTATCACATGTGGTGTTTGTGGATTGGGGTGAGTTTTACTGGCGTGGAGAGGGGTTAGCACAGAATCGATCACAGAACCACTAAGGTTCATTGCAGAACCCTCAAGAAGAAGAGCAGAGCCAGAAGGACTAACACTATAGTAGCTGCCATGGATCCCAATACCTGTAGAGTCAGTCTCCCGGGAGGAGAGGAGTGGAACAACATGTCCTGTATCTGATTTCATAGGGTCGTTATCCTCTGCAATGGTAGATATGCCATTGTCCTTTGAGTGTCCAGCTTAGTCCCAATGAACTTTGTTTTGTCATGGATCTAGTTTGGATTTTGCAAAATTTATAGAAACCCCCAAAGATCTGGAGATATTGAGAAGGAAGCTTATGGCCTGTATTAGTTGAGGCCTGGTTGGGGCAATGAGGAGTCAGTCATTTAAGTATGGAAACACTTGGAATCCTTGGAGCCGTAGATGAGCTGTCACTACTGCCATGCATTTGGTAAACACCCAGGGGGCTGTGGTGAGTCCAAAGGGCAGTGCTCTAAACTGATAATGACTGGCAGTGCAGAAATTTCTTGGAGCACCTGTGTATCTTTAAGTGGTAGTACGCATCCTGGAAATCTATGGAGCACATCCCAACGTCTCTGCGCAGAAGCGTAGACTGGACTGTACCATAACCATCCAAGAACTTGGACTTCTTTACAAATCTATGATAAAAAAGAAACAACGCCGCCAGGTGAAGCACTCTCATCAAATAAACAATGTCAATAGAAAAACGATGAGTGCACCATGGACTGTAACACAAACTCCAATAAAATTTTTACAAATCGGTTCAGTCTGCTTTGATCCAGAATTGGTCTTTGGTCTTCCATTTTCTTTGACACTAAAAAGAAGTGGGAGTAAGTTCTGGAGCCTACTTGTTCGGTCAGGACCTTTTGGATGACTTTTTTTGAAGCAGTTTTCCAATTGGGTGGAACATCGGGGAGCTTCTTGTTTGCTACTGAAGATGGAAGGGAAAAGGGGATACAATATCATCTGGATATGATGTTTAGCACTCAGTTGTTTCCCTCCCCGACTGCCTCCAGAAAAGAGAAGCTGGGCATTGCTTCAGGAGCACTGATGGGGTTTATTGGGAAAAGAATCCTGAAAACCCAGAGTCTGCAAACCCCCTCTACCCATAGGATAGCATCCGTCACCGAGACCTCTACATCTTCCTCTGGAAGAAGATTCTCCCTGCATGTCTAGGAAAGGACCCAGAGACTTATGGAACTGTAGTTGCTTACCACCTCATTGGTTCCTGGAAAAGGTGTGCTGAGGGGTTGAAAACTTTATGCCAATGGCAGACAGGATCTTTCCTTCCTGCTCACTGCAAGTAAGCGTTTCTTTAACTAGCGGTCTGAAAAGGGAGAAACTGTCAAAAGGGGCATTAATAAAAAATGTCTTAAAGGGTTCCATGAAATCGCAGAGCCACATCCAGTAATGACAATGCATAGTTATGTCTGAGCCAGCTGCTCAATAAGTGCCTTCCGCAGCATGGGAAATTAACCTCATTGACAAATTGGTAAGAGAAGTAAGAGTGGCCAGCTGTGGAAAAACCTTTTTGAGGTCCTCTGTCGTCATGGACTCTGCAAGAGAACTTGTCAACAGCTTAATCAAATCCCTTTGCAGGTGTGAAGTGTGCCATATAATTTAATGACCACAGAGCGAAAGTGGCCGAGGCATAATTGTGCTTCCCAATCCTGTCCATTGCTCTGGACTCATTGCTTGAAGGATGGACACTGGAGCTCTGTTGTGCTTGCTCCTTTTTAGTCACTGCTGCCACAATGATGGCATCAACTGCCACACCTTTGCTCCAGTTCTCACGATCATAAGGCGAGGACAGAATCTTGTGTGGTCATTTTAGGATAGGTTCAACGGTGTCCGGTTCTTTCCAGGTCCAGCAGGGGACCAGGTCAATGAGGTCATCCGCCAGGGGAGTCACCCAAGATGTAGATGGACCTTTCCCAAAGGTCCCCAACAGCACAGACTCTTCAGGTGAAGGATTCTGAGCTGACCAACCACCAATCTGTCTAAGAAAATCCATGATGTCCCCAAAGGAAACATCAGGGGGAGATCTGGGGACCTGTCACCTTCCTCAAAGTCAGTGTACTCTGTGACAGACTCCATGGGGGAGTCTATGTGCCTCCTTTTACACATCCTTTTCTAGGGGACCTCCTCAGTGGTGTGGTCTGGGGAGGTATCAGAAGAGGAGGAGCAACCGGGGCGGGAGGGACACGTTTGGTGGCCTTCAGGAACTGGCTGACCAGACAGACATGATGGGTTCTGAGCTCACAACAGCTGGAGGGCAAGGGGGAGGGAACCAAGATAAAAAGATGTGTCCCTGAGCTCACAACAGCTGGGGGGCAAGGGGGAGGGAGCAAAGATAAAAAAGGATGTGTCCCTGCTAACACAGAATACGCTTTCCACAACCCTGAAAGCATAAGAACCCAGGGAAACCACTGCCACCTCCCTTGGAGCCAAAGCGAGGTAAGAAACAGGCAGCCATCCCTAGACCTGTGCTTTCCGGACCAGACCTGTGCTGTCTAGGGCCAAGGCTCCTAAGGAAGGGAGGTCTCCGAGCTGATTGGAACAGAGCTCTGCCCCTTGGATCCAGTGCAGACCTCTCAGATCAAAGACCCACTCTGACTCGAACTGCAAGGAGCAGAGCTGGTCAGGGTTGCTATCAGATCAGAGACACGAGTCTTCAGATCTGGTGCCTTACCTCTTGGGGATCTTGGATCCCTGGACTCCAAAGCTAAAGTTTGGATCTGAGTAGTAGAAAGACTATTTCTGGATGGGAGGCTCACAGATCCAATAGGGGATGAGTTGGAAGTATCCCAACTGAATTTGGGCTAGAAGAATGTACAGTTGTGTACCTATCATAAATGTAGATGTTCGAGTGTATTCACTGTTGCAGTCATTACACTTGGGTTATCCTGCTGGCAGGCTACCCGCAGTCTGCCTAAATTCCAAAGTCCTGGTCTGGCGTCGGTTGCTGCAGCCTCTTCCCTAACGTCAGTGCACCAGGGGTATAAAAGATGCAGCCAATGCCATTTTCTTCAGTTTTTGTTGTCCCAGATGTCAGGTGCCCCCAAAAGGGTAGGCTAAACATTCTGCTCATAAAAAAGCATGTACTAACATAAACATTACCTTCATCTACAAACAAATACACCACATAGGTTGTATAGAATAGAGAAGTACAGATAAGTCCCAGCAATGAAAGGGGGATGGTGGAAGGGTAACTGGACTGCAACAGTGAATACACTTGTACATCTACATTTATGGTAGGTACACAACTGTACTATGCTCATCGTGTTTCACTGTTGCAGTCATTACACCTGGGTTGAATCACAAAGCTGAGGTTGGGTGGCTGGGCCTAAATAGAATTAGGAGTGGCTATGAGGCCCTGCAGAACTGCAGTGGCAAAGCCTGCTCTGGATTTAGAGTAAAGAGTTAAGTGGTAGTGCTTTGTAAAAGTGTGCACTGAAGTCCAAGTTGCAGCCTCCAAAATGTCCTTGGTTGGTACTCCTCTGAGGAAGGCTGCTGAAATGGCTGCTGCTCTGGTTGAATGTGGCCTAATGCCCTTAGGCACTGATTTGCCATGTTGTGAATAGCAGAAACAAATGCAATGGCCTATCCATTTTGAAATAGTCTGCTTTGAAATACCTTTTCCTTTCGATCCTGCAGCATATGCCACTAAGAGTTGTTCAGTCTTTCTGAAAGCTTTAGTTTTGTCCAAGTAGAAGCGTAGCTGTCTGTGTATGTCCAAAGAATGCAGACGTCTCTCCCCCTTATTCTGTGGGTTTGGATAAAAGGTAGGCAAATGAATGGTTTGGTTAAGAGCCACACTGGACACTACCTTAGGCATAAATGTCGGGTTTGTCCTTACAGAAACCCTGTCCGGATGGAAAATAATAAAAGGTTCCACAGCCATTAGTGCCTGTAATTCTGAGACTCTTCTTGCTGAGAACAGAGCTGTTTTCCATGATAAGTATTTTATTTCAGCTGTATTGGCTGGCTCAAAAGGAGGCAGTGTGAGCTTTTCCAAGACAAAATTGAGGTCCCATGCAGTTGATGGAGCTCTCCTTGGAGGTGTTATGTTTTTGGCCCCTCTGAGGTACTGCCTTAGCAATGGATGAGAAAAAAATAGGTGGATCCATATTGTAATGAGCTAAAATGGCAGAGGCATGGATCTTAATTGATGAGAAGGCGTGGCCTTTGTCCAGCATCTCAGTTAGGTATTGTAAAATCTGAGGAATATTTGGTACAACCGTGTCCATTCCTTGTGCCTGGTTCCAAGCACAGAATCTCTTCCATTTTCCTGTATAAGATTTTCTGGTGCTGGGCCTCCTGGCCTCCAAAATAACATCCATAACTGCTTTAGAGAGAGATGTGTTCTGAAAGGTTAAATTATCAGCCATGCAGCCAGATTTAGGGTTATGAGCTGGCTGTGTAGGATCTGATTGTTTTGTTGGGTCAGCACATGAGGAATTTGGGGTAATGTCCAGGCTGGGCCTTGAGACAAGCTCTTTAGGATTGGGTACCAGTGCTGGCGTGGCCAGTCTGGGGCAATCAGTATAATTTTTGGCTTCTCTTGTCTGACCTTTAGGAGTGGAGTACCCTAGGAAGGAGAGGCAGTGGAGGAAAGGCATATACTGTAAGGGTTTTCCAGCTGAATGATAGGGCATCCACTTTCCATGCTTGTTTGTGATAAGTCCTTGTGCAGAATCTCTGTAGTTGGCAGTTGTGAGGGGAGGCAAATAGATCTATGTCTGTGCATCCCCATTTCCTTGTTATCATGCTGAAGATTTGTGGATCTAGTTTCCACTCGTGAGGATCCTTGAGATTTCTGCTTAGTTTGTCTGCCACAGTATTTGTCTTTCCTGGCAGGAATTGTGCTTGCAGGTGTACTTGATAAGTCAATGCCGTGTTCCACAAAGTCATGGCTTGTCTGCAGAGGTGGTAGGAATGTGTGCCGCCCTGTTTGTTTATGTACCACATGACTGTAGTATTGTCCGTCTTTATCAACAGTTGTCCTGGATGAAGTAGACCCTTGAAGGCCGTCAGGGCCTTCTGAACAGCTAGCATCTCTTTTTGATTGATATGAAGATGCATTTGACTTGTTGGCCATGTTCCCGGAACACATTTTCCTGCCATGTGTGCTCCCCAGGCATAGTCTGATGTATCTGTTGTTAGTGTCTGCCTGGCCGTGGGTAGAGTGAATGGCTGTCCCTTGTTGTGGTGACAGGCCTGTGCCCACCATCGAAACTCCTGTTGCAGGCAGAGAATGAGGGTAATTAATGTTTCCAGACTGTGGCAATGTTGAGTCCAAACACTTTTTAAGTACCATTGTAGTTTCCTCATATACAGTCTTGCATATGGAATTAGTAGAATGCAGGAGGCCATGAAGTCCAAAGCCTGCAGAATTTTTCTTGCAGATAACTGGGTCTTTGTTGCCAACATTTCGAAGTAAGATGTCAGTTGCCTTTGTTTGTCTGGCATGAGATAAGCCATCTGGGCAGTTGTATTTAAGCTTGCACCCAGGAATATTATCTCTTGAGAGGGTATTGTTTTGATTTCTTTTCGTTTACCGTGTACCCTAGGCAAATTAATAATCTTTTTACAAACGCCAGATGCCTCAGTAGAATGTCTTTGTTCTCTGCTTGAATAAGGCAGTCGTCCAAGTAAGGGTATATCTGAATTCCCCTTTGTCTGCAGAAAGCAATTACTGGTGCCAGGCATTTTGTGAAGACCTTGAGCATAGTAGATAAGCCAAAGGCCAGTGCAGAGAATTGGTAGTGCATTGATCCAGTTATGAATCTGAGGTATCGTCTGCAATTTTGTCTGACTGGGACATGCAGGTATGCCTCTTTTAGGTCCAAAGTTACAAGCCAAGCCTTCTGCCCAGCATGGGCAGAAGCTGCTGCAGAGTCAACATTTTGAATTTTGGAACGTCCAGAAAAGTGTTTAGAGTAGACAGGTCCAGTATTGGCCTCCATTCTGGGTACCAGGAATAGTCTTGAGTAAAATCCTTGTCCCCTGCTCTGCTGTGGTAATTGCTGAATGGCCCTCATGTCCATGAGGGATGTAACTTGTTTTTGTGCCTCTGCCCATTGATTTTGTGGCAGGTCTGGCATACCTTTTGCCTTTGGCAGGGTGTGAAAGTGGAACCTGTAGTCCTGGGACACCATATTCAAGACCCATTTGTCCTGGGTGACTACATGCCAATTTTGTGAGAAAAGTGCTAGTTTTCCCCCTAAGGGGGCTGCCAAAAGATAAGTGCTTGATATTGGCAGAGGAAAGTCATTGGGACCGTTTTCTATATGGGTGCGATTTGTCTTCTCCGCTTTTGGAGGTAGGAGCACCCCATTGTTTAGGCCTGTATGGGCCTTGAGGCTGGGATCTGCCTCTAGGGCGTCTGTATCTGCCTCTTTGTGGCCTGCCTGACACTGCAAAGGACCAATTCTTTGTAGGCCAGTTCCTGCTAAATCTGGGTGGTTGTACCTGTAAGAAATCCTTAACTGTCTGCACAGATTTCACTTTATCCTCCATTTTCTTCAACACCTCTTCTGCCTTAACACCACATAGAGTATCATGCTGTAAAGGAGCATACAATAATTTTGCTTTAACATGATCAGGCAGATGTTGTTCCTTTAACCAAGCATGCCTTCTGACAGAACCTGTAACAGCGGCCCTGCAAGAGGCCTCCAGTGAATCAAAACCACATTGCAAAGTATGTTTCCCCACTTGTTCAGCTGCATGCAATAAATCCTGCATTTCCTTGTTATCTGCACTCTCAGAATTTGTCAACATTTTCTGTTTTAGAAGTGACATTAAGTATTGCTGATATTTAAGCATATGAAACTGACAATTTAAAGCCCTTACAGCCAAGGTGGCAGAAGTGTAAACTTTTCCCCATCTGTCCAGAGCCTTGGAATCCCTATCAGAGGGGGCAGGGTTTTTTGCAGTGGAAGCCTTGACCCCTTCGGGACCCTGAGATATAGTTTCTGGGTCAGCAGCAGGGTTTTTGTATAGAAATTTGTGGGAATCTGGAACCCTGTATCTGTCTGGCTTAACCGGTGCAGGGGGTAAAGAGTCAGGAGACAGGCTGGACTCTGAAAATACATCATCTACTATGTCCAGAACAGGTGGAATTGCAAGAGGTCTGTGCTGAGGTAGTAAAAGAAAGTCTGAGCCTTTTCTTAGATTCTGAGTAATCTTGGCTCTCCCAGTGAAAGTGCTCCCTCATGGTGTGAAGGGTTTCCCCAAAAGAATAACCCTCAAGAGGAGAGGCTGAAAGAATAGACTCTTCAGCATCAGAATCCTCATAGGGAGGAAGGGAGTATCCCTGATCAGAAGAGGAGTCAGAGGAAATGGAAACCTGATCTGAAGATTCCTATTCTGTCTCTTGCCTAGGCCTCTTATCTGGAGGGGGATGGGAACCCCTGATCAAAGTAATTAGGTCTTCGGCCATTTTAAGCATCTGTTTTTTAGGCATGGAAGTCTGAGTAGGACAATACTGCATTTGTTTCTTTGTCTTTAGAGCTGCTTTAGTCTTTGCCTTTGAAGCTGAAGTTGGCTTAACATTAACTGTGTAGGTCTGACGACACCCTCAGAAGCCGATGCCTGCTCAGCGGCTCCGGACCCATCTGAGGGAACAGTTTCCAAATGTCCAATACCTTGAGTATCCAGAGACCTAGTCTGCTCCACGTGGGAGTCGGAAACGGCCTGTGGCTCTGAGGTAGTGGGCGTCAGGGGCTGCGAAAGCGCCTCTCTGAGAACCGGCGAACCGGCGACTGGCCTAGCGGAGGCCTCATCATCGGTTTTGGACCTCGGATGCCTATACTTTTCCTTGTCCTTGTGTTTTTTGTAAACTCCGGTCGTCGACTGTTCCGACAGCATTATATAGTTAAATCTTCAGCCAAAGTAATGAAATGCAAAATCGTACCAATGCTTAATAGTGCGCTGGTTAAATCTAGCACAAAACCGACAGCTAGCAACGTCGTGGTCAGGGCCTAAGCAAGGAATACAGTAAGAATGAAAATCCTTATGAGGTATTTGCTTCCCACAAGAAATACAATTGTAACTTTTTCTGACATCGGTCTGGAGCAAGAAAAAAGTTTCCCCAACAGGGTACTTAGCTTTAATGAAGACTTTGGATCTGAAATTCGGATTCGAAAATCTCAGGAGTCGGCTGACCAGCACTTGCAAACTGCTTTTGCTTCGGGCACCGCACGGCAAGAAAGACTGAAGAAAATGGCATCGGCTGCATCTTTTATACCCCTGGCGCACTGACGTCAGGGAAGAGGTGACAGCAACCGACGCCGGACCAGGACTTTGGAATTCAGACCGACTGCGGGTAGCCTGTCAGCAGAATAACCCAAGTGTAATGACTGCAACAGTGAAACACGATGAACATCTTTTGCATCATTCTGTCCATGCCAGTTGTGGCAAACTCCTGGAAGCTCTGGAAATAGTAGTAGAGGCTGATCTGGAAGTCTTAGTGGGGGTGTGGAAGATCCTCTCCGGCAGAGTTGTCGATAATGTTTGAAAAGGTCCATAATACAACGCCTAGCTCCCAGATCCAAAACTGCTGGAGCTGAAGCAATGTGAGGACAGGGGGAACTGGTTGACAGACCCAGAGCCATTGGATCAGAGAGATGAACAGGATCCAACGCAGGTAGTCTAGGAGTTGGATCAGAGGATTCAAGATCCGAACTCTTGGATCTCGAAGGTTCCAACAGGGAAGATTGAGACTTCAGAGGTCTCTTCTTAAGATCAGAAGATGTAGGAGCTGAGGGGTGTTGACCCCCTGAGAGAAACAGACCTATCAAAAATCAATTTCTCCGATCCAAGGAGGCGCTTTGATTAAAGGTGGCACAAATCTGGCAGTCCCTCTTGAGATGTGCAGCACCTAAACAAAATACACTTCTTGTGGGCATCTGAATTGGGGACCTTATACCCACAAGACGTACATTTCTTGAATCCAGTGGGCTTATCAATTCACTGACAAGACTGAGAAGGGAGACAAAATGAAAGCGAGGTCATTAGAGACCACACACAGGGACACACACAGACACTCCCTGACGCCAGCGAAAAACTAGAAATCCTAACCAGCAAAGAATTAACACTACTCAAAAATTTAATTTTTGCCAGTTTAAGTAATCTACAAATACACACAGCTAGAATAACTATTTGAACTATTCCAAACTATTTAAACTAGTAAGAATATTATAACTATTAAAACTAGTTAACTACTCTAAACAGTACTAACAAGGGAGAAGCACTAATAGAAAAAAGAACAATGATAATTTGCAAAGCATATCAGAAGGTCGGATCGTTCGTTTAGTCTTGAACGTTGCAAGCTAAAACCAAGTATTTGGAGGAAGCAGTGAGGGTTGTGGGTAAAGGGAGGAGTTACAGGCTTGGATCCGAAGACTAGGAGAAGAGCTGCTGAGATGGATCAGAGGGTTGGATCCTAAACCCAGTGGTGAGGAAGAATGAAAGACACAGCATCAGATAAGTAGCTAAAGTACCAATGTAAACCACTAAAAACAAAAGAAAGCAGATAGACTTTAAGAGTCTTTCACTACGGAGGTGTCCAGAGACATTTTAAAACAAAAAAAAGACTCAACTACATGAAAAGTACAAAGTTTATTCCTTTCCCTGAGCTGCTCAAAATTCTAGCTGACAGGTTTCAGTCAATCTAAAATAACCACATCCAAGAACTATAGGCAAAAATCACTAATTTCAAAGTCCAAAGTAAACTTTCTGACACAGGTAGTTATTGTGTTCGTTACTATCAACCTCCTTCCCCATTTCTGCAAATAGGTGGACCGTCAGGTCAACTATCACCATATCTCTTGATCCAGAGTCAATTCCCTTACTTCACTGACAGTCATACCTGAATGCTGCAGGTCTTTGCTCATGCAATTCATCCATCTCTTGGCTGGACATCCTCACCTCATCTTTCCTTCTTGCTTCTCCCAGACTTTCTTTACCAAATCACTTTGCGCTTTCCAACACATATGACCTAGCCACTGTAATTGGTTCTACTAGACCTTCAATGCAACTGGGATTATGTTAGCTTTCGCTGAGATATCTTCATGTCTGCATCTGTCCCACGATGTGAATCCTACCAATCTCAGACACTCCATCTCAAATCACCTCAGGCTTACTCAGATGCAATACCTTCATTGCCCAGAAGCACGGATTGCACCACTCTTACAAATACCTTACTCCTCAGCTTCTCTGGCATTCTTCTATCATATACTACCCCCTGATACTCTATGCCAACTGGCTACAGCCCCTCAGATTCCAGCTTTGACCTCCTCATTCAGACTTTCCTCCCCCTCAACCACACCTCCCACATACGTGAAGCTTTTAGTGTGTTCCACTATTTTCTCTTCTACCACAATTTTCAGCTTTTTCCAATTTCCCTCATTTGCAACCAGGACCAACCACTGCCTTGTCTGTACTCTAGTTAAGACCATGCTGAAGTTACAGTTCAGAGTCTGCTTGTAATGCCACAACACCTGAATATAACAGCTTTGCTGACCTGGCCCCTCCAAACTGGCTACTGTAATCCATCGTCTGTGCAAACATGAGTGGGCTCAGAGCTGAACCCTGATCACAGCCAAGTCTCAATGGAAGCCCCTCTGAATCCAAGTAATGTACATATTTGTGCCATTATATCTATGTACAGACCCTACACTAATTCTACCAATGTTTCCAAAACTTCAAACCATTGCAAAACTGCCCAAATCAGCTTATTTTATTTATTCAGTTTGGTAACTGGGGTAGAAAACTGATCCAAATGGACTTATTTCAGTCTCTATTAGAACAAACATAAATTACAGTAGATAAGCAAGTTAACAAATAGTATTATGAACACAAGCAAAATGTGTGAAGACAGCAATAAATCAATAAAGTAATAAAAATACATGGTATAAGGGACAATAAGGAAGGGATGGTTAGACTAAGGAGGGAAGAAGAGACTGAAATAATGAAGGGGTAGAGCACAAAGTGTAAAAAGTAGCAAAAGTAACGCAAGAGCACAAAGAAATTAACCATATATAATGTATACAATGTGGAAGAGATGTCACATATTAGCATAGGGGAATTTATTTTATTTTACATTTGTTGACTGGGTTAGTCTGACTGAGCTTGGTGGCTCATTTTCAGCAGAGACCCAGGGAGGAAAGCTCCACAGTAATATACAATTTAATAGCATAACAGAATAAGAATTTGATACAAAGTCAATAAGCATGCACCATCTACATACAATATGAAATAATTCTACAATGGTAAATAATGAGGATATGCTAAGGGTATAGCATTCAACCAGTACAAGAGATGTACATGAGTAGCTCAATATCCATGCACACAAAATCTGTATGACATTAAGGCTAGTAAGGTTTCAATATGGGAAAGAGTATAGGGGCATAGTGGGGAGGAAGAGAGATGAGTAAAAGGAGTTAGAAAGGCTAAAAATAGATTGTAGGTTGTGCAGGGAAAGGGGTAGTGAGATTACACAAGGAAAAAAGGGGAGGTGAGAAGTTATACAGGGGAAAGAGTAAAAGTGGGAGGGGGGAGGTAAATAGGAGTCTTAGATGTATAGGAAAGTAGCTTAGGGAGGATGAGTGCAGTGGCACGACCAGACTGGTTTTCAGATATTCTCTAGAGGCTATTTAGAATTGCTAAGGGTGTTTAAGGGATCTAATTTCTAAAGTAAATTTATTCCAGGATATGGTGGGGTTGTAACTGTACAGGATACAACCAGTTTTGCTCTTGGGTTTATATATTTGTAGCAGATCTTGGTCAGAGCTACAGTCTAATTGTTTTGGGGAAAGACAATGGTGAGACTGGTAAGTGTGGTTAGCAGGAAATCTAGCCACCTTATTGTAGGTAGATACTCCTTATAATTGTGAGGAAGACAAATGTGCTTTGCTGGTGAAGGAGAGAGTGGCGGTTAGGTGATATGTCCAGAAGGAAAGCATTTGCAAACTAACTTGAACTTGAGATAATCTTTCTTGGGACCTAATCACATGCCTTCTCCAAGTCTAAGAATGCTGTTGGACTGTTTCCTCATCTCACCACTGTGAACACTGGGTCGGTTGTCCTACATCCTGATACGAATTTAAACTGCTGACATCCCATCTTACCTTCTACAACTCATTAATTTATCATTCTCACTCTCCAGTCCCTTCATTCAGCAGGACAGGAGTTTAATAACTCTGTATTGTCCACAGCTGTGAATGTCCTCTTTGTTCTTGTACACTAGCACTAGAATGCTTTTTCAGTCACCTGTGATACACCCTTCTTTCATCATACGATGATGAGTGCCCTCAGGATTCAGGTAGTTAGGTGAACAATAAATGGAAATTAAATCTTGCATACAGCAAAAACATTGGAGATATTTCAGTCCTCCACAAAATTACTTGAGGACTACCAAACACTTTGGGTAAGCTTTCTTTGTACAGTCTCAACTTCCTACAGTGTAGTTTTACATCTGCAAGCTTCTCTCAATTTACAACTGCAAAAACACTCTTCACAATACATTCCCTCTACTTTCTCAACTACCTTAGCAAGACAAATCTGTAAAACACAGTACAGGAGCCAAGTATCTTAAATGAAAATTTACAAAAATGGTGGAGAACTTCTCTCTCAATGTTCAGAGTTAGAGCTGCTAAAACTCTCCCCACAGGGCCTTAATCACCCAACATAAATTGCACCCAGGTCCCTCTCTATTAAATAAACAGTCTCATGTTGGGCCATTACCACTGCACATTACCTTACACTTCCTTGGACTCAAAAGGAAAGGAGTGTCATTACATAATGTATTTAAGTAAAATACCTCAACGGGCTTTTTTACAGCCCTTGCACAATTAAACATGTTCAGGCTATCTGCATACTTAAAAAAAATCCTCTTTTAAAATTTTACAATCATAAATAAGTAAATGGACACAGACAGGATACCTACTTAATTACCCTTTTAAAAGAGGAGCAGGCCAAAAGTCACTGTAGCCTCATATTTGTCAAATCAAAATGTCAGTGTGATATCAAGGCATTTAATACTGCCAGCTTTTTCAGTGTTGAGTGTAGTAGTTCCATCACTGGTAATGTCCTTCTTTGACTACTGCAATGCACACTACCTGGGGCCTCCGGAAAGCAATCAAGCTCATCATCTACAATGAGGGCAGAATTTCATGCTAGAAATATGTATATGCTTTAGAACCTGTAATATCCAACATCTTGGTACTAATCTACCAGGTCTTGTACAGTGTGGACCCCATCCATCATAAAGATCTTATAGTGCCATACTCCCCCAGTGTGGTTAAAATAGTCAGGTAAGGGGCTTCTGGTTGTTCCAATGATTCAGCTGGAACTTTCAGGCAAAATTCCCTCTACTTATCTTGCTCCAAGTCACATGAGGCAAATTACCTTCCTTCATATGGGTGCACAACTGTGCAGCCAAAAGATGACAATCACTTAAATACCACCTTCTTATGAGAGGCTACCTTAATTTATAAAAACAGTCTGTCTTGAGTTCTCAGTTCATTAAGTCTTTATCAAGTTACTGAAGCTATGCTATTAAATCATGCATTCCTTAAAGGAAAACTCCACTTTAGAACTCAAAAAAACATTTTACATATCATCTTTCTTTTCTGAGCTATTTTAATGCCTCAAAGTGCTTCTTTTACAATTTTAATGCATTGCCCACAAAATGGTGGGCAATAGGGCCTGCCTTGGTAACTCGATTTTGCTTTCTCCTCTTTATATGAGTCATGCTAGACATAAGGAAGTGGCGGTGAATGGCAGGACTGTGACGCACTGTCATCTAACACACCTTCTGTAACGGAGCTACTTTTATGCTTCCCTGAATGAGCCTTGTTTATGCATCTGTCAGAGTTTGTTCTACACTACAAATAGCTGTTAGCTACTTCCAGCAAGAGAAAGTAGGCAAATAGCAGGCTTTTGTAAAGGGATTCTTTTGTAGTTCTAAAAGAACTGACATCTTCCCCCCACTCTCATGCTGAGGTGTGAAAACTCACTGCAATAAATGTCCCTTGCTGTATATGTACGGGTGACAAGTGCTTTAAAGTAAGTCTGTCTGCTACTTCTCAATACCTTCAGTGGGAAGTTTTTTTTTCCCTCTCTCACGAATGATGCAGAATTAAAATGTGCTTTATTAGTTCCTTAATTATTTCTGTCATGTTCACCCCCCCCCTTTTATTCTATTTCATATTTATTTATACTTTGATAACCAGGAAACTGAACTGGTCCCAGGACCCTTTTCAGCTATCACTCGGGCTACACTGCAAACAGAATAACAAGTAATAAATGCACTTAGCAATACAAAAAAAATACTGACAAAGACTGCATGTGCAACACATAGCCAATGTGTGAAAGCAAATAAGTAAAACATTACACATTTACTAGTGTGTATACATTAATAATGCTTAACTCTATCTATGTTAACTTTATTATAAATAATGAATTGCATGCGCCCATATTGCATATGTCACAGTGCTGCAAGATGTTACTGTTCCCTAAATGACCAGGAATCAGCAAGTGAATATTTTATGGCTTCATAAAAGAAAGTGAGTGACTCTAATAAGTCCAGGTAGGTGGTGTGCATCTCTTCGTTAAAGGTCGGGGACCTGTAGCTAGAAACCAAGTGCTAGAGTGCTTTACCTATAGTTAGTTGGACATGGAACAGCTCAAGAGAGTCACTGTTTAAACAGTCTAGAGGTGTATTTGGCTTTAATGAAGATGGATACAACTCCACCTTTGGTTCTTTCACACTCATTTTGGGGTCTGAACATACATTCTATCATTGTATACACATTTTTATACACACAACTTATATATATTCATATTATATACACGTGTATATATTTCTGTGTGGGTGTGCGTCCATATTACATATATATATATATATATATATATATACATACATATATATATATATATATATATATATATATATATATATATAAATAAAAAATATTCACGCACACACTCTACATATGTGCGCACGCACATGCGCGCGCACACACACATAGTCACATGTGCATTTAAACACAGTTAAGTACTTCTGATTTCTTTTTCTTAATGATTTTAATGCAAGGGCACATAGTAAACGTAAGTTAAAGTAAATTCAGCTATACATTATGGTTGCCATCAATGGTCACATTTCCTTTGTGGACTACAAAATGCTCACGCACTCTAACAATGTAAGGACTGACTCAAAGTCAGCGAGAATCTCTTACCAGGGATCTGCATGTACCATGTATGCATCCTCCTCTGGAAGGATGTCACAAAAAAGCATAAAAGAGCTTTTTATGAACAGTATCAGTGCACCTGATTGACAGGTGGTAACTCCGTCTCGCTTTCTGCAGTTCTGTATCATGTGTGTGTGCTGGGGGGGCTATTAAATGGTAAATATGTGCATAATGTCACAGATATACAATAAGAACAGAAAAGGCACGGCAGTAGGAAAATGGCAAAAAACGAGGTGGACCAAAAATGTAGATCTATTTCTTATGAGCGCTTTCATTTAGTACAATCACCAAACTTCATCAGACACTATTAATTAAGAAATTAACTCTTTTATATCATGTCCCCAATAAATAAATCCAGCAGTCAATGAAAGAACAATTACTGAAACTCAATTAACTCTAATTGCCAATGAATATACACATATCTGCATATACATTTCTATACAGAATACATATAAAAAATATTATACATTTATATATATATATATATATATATATATATATATATATATATATATATATAGAGAGAGAGAGAAAGTTACATTTGAAAACATCGAACTGCTGAAATATCAAAGACCATATGAACGATATTTCAGAAGATTGATCTTTTCAAATTGTAAAAAAAAACAAAAAACAGAAAAAAAAACAAGATGACGTTACTGCAGAAAGCCCTGCACACCCCTACTTAAATATACCAACTCCGAGATCGCGCTACAGCAGGGAATGGGAAACTTCCCGTTCCGCACTGTACTGCCAGTGTAGCGCGATCTCGGAGTTGGTATATTTACGTAGAGGAGGTGTGGGGGTGCAGGGGGGCTTGCCCCTTGCAGTAACTTTTCCTTGTTTTCTTCTATTTTTTTTGTTTTTTTTTTACAATTTGAAAAGATCGATCTTCTGAAATACCAATATTTCAGCAGTTCAACATTTTCAAATCTAACCCTATATATATATATATATATATATATATATATATATATATATATATATATAAACTATACAATCATTTCAATTTTAAAAAACGAGAAATTGAAATTTTGTCATTGAGACCAACTGGGAAGCTAGCATTTGAAAATATTTGCCAACATGTTTCCTTCTGTTCTAAATATAATTTCCATGGCCCACCCCGGGGATCCATCTTGACTTGATGTACAACTGCAAACTTGAATGTATGCTGAGGATATATTTTTAAATGTCTGTATAATGCATTAATTTCTTTCTAATGTGAGATCTCATAATAAATGCTCATAAATTCTTTGAGCTAGTTTTCGCTAGGTCTTTCCTATATAAAAGGCTGAACACTGCAGACAGACAGTAATATAGACTACAGCTTGGGAATAACAGCTAAACTTACCCTTTATATGTATTTTTTTTATTCCTGACTTCAAAACAAGAACCAGTAAATACATGACTACATTGATGGCACATCCCACAGGGAGTCATCTTAACCATATTCACAACTGGGCCCTGCCTTTCGAAAAATATTTTTTTATATTTGGGCCTCTTCTATACACAATGTTAGGGTGTGCTTCCAATCTGTCTGCTATGTTGTGATCCTCCATTATGTTCCAATTTTTACATAAAATATCAGAAATTATATAGCTACTAAAATGATACATTGTAACAAATGGACAAAAAATATCTTTTCCTTTAGATGTATTCAATGGAACAATATCTGCTTTACCACTAACCACACCATCCACAGCTGGGAGTCATTGTTATCCATAAACCCTACCACTCGACTAGTCCGCTCACCATGATCAGTATTCTGAACTGACAACAAAGGAACATATATTCCATTCCAACGTTTCATAATAACGTCATTCTGTATTTTAGTTACAAACCATGAAGGATACCCTTGGTTCAAAAAAATATTAGAAATATGGCTACATTCATCCAAAACAATTTTCATATTCAAATAGCATGCATGCTGCCCTCACCATTTGGCCTTTAACTACCCAATGTTTAATGTCTGAAGGATGGCTACTAGAATAATGTAAATAACTATTCGAGTAGGTCGGTTTTCTATATATAGTTGACTTCAATCCCATATCTCCCACAGTCTTGGTAACCAATACATCCAAATAAGCAATTTTATCCAACCTATTAGTATGGGTAAATGTTAAAAATTTCGTAGTCTGATTAACATATTCAAAAAAATGCGGAATCTCCCCAGGTGGACCCTTCCAGGCAACAAGTAAATAGTCAAGATCCCAGGCAACAAGTAAATAGTCAAGATCTCTAATATACATAGTTATATAATAATAATAATAAAAAACACTAGGAAACAAATAACACTTCTCCCACCGTGCCATGATAATATTTGCAAAATTTGTATTTATTCTGTATAGAAATGTATATACAGATATGTGTATTTGCAAAATTTGTATTTATTCTGTATAGAAATGTATATACAGATATGTGTATTATATTCATTGGTAATTAAAGGATTAATTGAGTTTCAGTAATTATTTCAGTGGCTGCTGGATTTTATTTGCTGAGGATGTGATATAAAAGGGTCAATTTCTTAATGAATAGTGTCTGATGAAGTTTGGTGATTGTACTAAACAAAAGTACTCACAATAAACAGTTCTCGTACATTTTTGGTGCACCTCATTTTTTGCCATTTTCCTACTGCCGTGCCTTTTGTGTTCTTATTGTGTTTCCTTGGTTTGTGGCTGTTTTTCCAGTTTATAGCTTTGGGCAGTGTGATAGAAGGCAATGGGAGTGTGTCCCATTCAGAATTTTTACAGTTACGTGAATCAGTGCACAACTTTACTTTGCTTGTCCAGCAGCTGACACAAAAATCGAATTCTAATGTGGCAATGGTGAATTCATGGACTAATTTTGGAAATACTCCAGAAATTTTTAGAGGAGGTGATGGCATTAATTCTAGTGGAACTACCCCACCCGGGCAACCCATTATGGAGGTACCGAGATCAGCTAACAATGTACACGATGAGAGGCAGGATTCGTTTTCCTTGGATACTTGGCTTCAAAGGGACATAACAAGTGCCGTTTTACCAGAGGGTAATGTACCATCTATCAACTTTAAATTGAATGAATTTAAAGTAAAATTAACTATGTACCGTAAGCCGCAACAAGACAATACTTATTTTAGGGAATGTTTAAAGCTTCAAGAAGTCTCAAAAGCCCTTCGGGTCTGGAAATACCCTACGGGACTTGTTTAACATTCCCGGCTGCATCAAGAACTTGTTGCGATGTTCGAGTGACATGGCTGTGACCTTATGGAGCTGTTAATTAAGCATAACAGTTCCACTATGGATAGCCTATCAATAATGATGGGTTTTTCAGTGTTTTCGAGTCACAGTACGAAGGAATATTTAGGGATATTGATAATAAGTGTGCCCAAATTGTAAGACGGAAAAACAAGAAACTGGAAAAGGACCGGCTGACTTACAGTCAAGGTAAGGCTTACCCTGTACCACTGGGTGGGTAAGCAAACTAGAAGGGAATATATTAGTAACTCTAATGAGCACCCTGTAGGAAATAATGCATGGCACAATAACAATGAAGGTTCTGACCCGTTAGAAAGTAGAGTTGTGTACACTTACCATAAATGTAGATGTTTGAGTGTATTCACTGTTCCAGTCATCACATCTGGGTTATCCCTGCCAGGGTAGCCCTCAGCCAGCCCGAATACCAGAGGCTTAGTTTTTCTGTGTTGGTTGCTGTCACTTCAGGACTGACATCAGGTCGTCAGTAGTATAAAGTAAGGCAGCCGACGCCATTACATCAGTTTTTCGTTCCCTGTCAGGAGCCCCCAAGTGGGAGCCAGGTTATGGTAGAAGAACCCCACTAGTAGAAAGTAAATACCAAAATGTCCCTTGTAAGGAGAGAGAGAGAGAAGAGGGGGGGTGGAGGGAGGGAAACCAGGACTGCAACAGCGAATACACTCGAACATCTACACTTATGGTAAGTGTACACAACTTTACTATGTTCTTCGTGTTTCACTGATGCAGTCATCACATTTGGGTTGATTCCCAAGGCTGAGGAAAAGGGTGGAGGCAGTCAAGGAGACTACGGGCTGGCTAGGATGCCCTGCAAGAATGCAGTGGCAAAGCCTACCCTGGATTTGGAGAAGATAGGCAGGTGGTAATGTTTGGTGAAAGTGTGAACAGATGTCCAGGTGGCAACCTCCAGGATGTCCCTGGTGGGGACTCCTCTAAGGAAAGCTGCAGAGGTGGAGGCTGCTCTCGTGGAGTGAGTCCTGACCCCTTAGGGGGAGGCTTTCCGTGTTGCTTGTAACAGAAATGGATGCAGTGTGCTATCCATTTAAAAACTGTTTGTTTGAAGATGGCTTTGCCCTCTGCCCCTGCAGCAAAGATAACCAGCAATTGATCAGACTTTCTGAATGATTTAGTCCTGTTTAGATAGAATCTGAGCTGTCTGTGCACATCTAGAGAGTGCAGGATCCTTTCCCCCTTGTTCTGTGGGTTAGGGAAAAAGGTGGGCAAATGAATGGATTGGTTGAGAGCCATACTGGACACCACTTTGGGCATGAATGATGGGTTAGTCCTGAGGGAAACCCTAGCAGCATTGAAGATGATGAAGGGCTCCACAGCCATGAGTGCTTGTAGCTCGGAGACCCTTCTGGCTGAAGTGATGGCAGGAAGAAAAGCCGTCTTCCAGGAGAGTAATTTTAACTCTGCTGAAGATGCTGGTTTGATGGGGGGGCAGGGTGAGGTTTTCCAACATAAAGTTAAGGTCTCAAGCTGGGGCAGGTGCTCTTCTGGGTGGCCTCAAGTTGCTAGCCCCTCTGAGGAATTGTTTGATTAGAGGGTGTGAGAAAAGAGGCTGCTCAGTGGGGAAATGAGCAGAGATAGAGGCATAAATTGAGCCTGAATCCAGGTGCAGAACCTTTTCCATTTGTCAGCATAAGACTTTCTAGTGCCAGGGCATCTGGCCTCAAGTATAACATCTAGTACCTGTTTACTGAGGTTGGCAGATTGATCAGTGGTTAGGGAATAAGTCAAGCTGCCAAACTGAGGGTCTGCAATTGGGGGTGCATGAATTCTCCTTCCTTCTGGGTCAGGAGGGTTGGGTTCTGAGTGAAATGCCATGGTGGCAGTGGGGACAGGCTGCTCAGCAGTAGGTACCAGTGCTGGCGAGGCGAGTCTGGAGCAATAAGAATTGTCCTTGGTTTTTCCTCCCTTATTTTGAGCAGTACCCTGGCAATGACAGGTAGTGGAGGAAAGGCATAGACCAATAGATTGACCCAGGGGAAGGACAGGGCATCCACTTTCCAAGCCATGTTGTGATGCTCCCTGGTGCAGAACTTGCTGAGCTGATGGTTGGTGTGGGAGGCAAATAGGTCGACCTTCGGGGTGCCCCATTTCTGAGTTATTAGGGTGAAGGTTCTTTTGTCTAGCTGCCACTCGTGTGGGTCCAGAAGATTTCTGCTTAAGTGATCTGCCATAGAGTTTAGAGTTTAAAGAACCTGGCAGGAATTGCTAACAGATGTAGTTTCATGGCAGAGGCTGTGTGCCAGAGGGTCATGGCCAGCCTGCACAGAGGGTAGGAGTGAGTCCCTCCCTGATATACCACATCATAATGGTGTTGTCTGTTTTGATCAGGAGAGCCCCTGGGGAGAGAAGGAGCTTGAAAGTTGTCAATGCGTGCTGGACAGCTAACATCTTTTTTTGGTTGATGTGCAGATGGATTTGCTGTGGGCTCCATTGGCCCTGTACACACCTGCCATCCAGGTGTGCATCCCAGGCATAGTCTGATGCATCTGCTGTGCGGGTATAGTCGGCGGGGGTGGTGAGAAAGGTAGTCCCTTGTTGTGAGAGTATGCTGCTGCCCACCAAAGTAAATCTTTCCTGAGGCAAGGTATCATGGGTATAAGGGTTTCTAGGTCTGGAGAGTGTTGACACCAAAGGCTTTTTAGGTACCTCTGAAGTTTCCTTATATGCAGTCTGGCATATGGAATGAGTAGAATGCAAGATGCCATGAAACTCAGAGCTTGCAGGATTTTCCTTGCAGATAACTGGAGTATGGTGGCTAGTTGAGAGACGTAGGCTGTCAGGTAAGTTTGCTTTTCTGCTGTAAGGAATGCCATCTGGGATGCTGTGTCCAGGCTTGCTCCTAGGAATATAATCCCTTGGGTGGGTAACTAGTTTGGATTTCTTTTCGTTGGTAGTGTACACTAGGGAGGTCAGTAGGGACTTTACAAAGGCCAGGTGCTTGAGCAGCTTTTCCTGACTGTCTGCCTGAATTAGGCAGTCATCTAAATATGGGTAAATGTGGATATTCCTTTGTCTGCAAAAGGCAATGGCCGGAGCCAGACATTTTGTGAAAACTCTGGGAGCAGTAGATGAGCCAAAGGGACGTACAGAGAACTGAAAGTGCAGAGATCCTGCCCTGAAACGTAGGTATTTCCTGCATGATTCCCTAGCTAGCATCCTTGGAGAGCATGGGTAGCAGTTGCTGGAGGGTGAGCATTTTGAATTTTGGTATCACCAGGAAGGTGTTTAAAATGGATAGATCGAGGATGGGGTGCCAGGTGCCCTCTTTTCCGGGTACCAGAAAAAGTCTGGAGTAGAAACCTTGGCCTTTGTTCTGCAGGAACGTGCTCTATTGCCCTCATAGAGAGGGGGGAAAGGACTTGCTTTTGCACCTCTGCCCACTGGTTTGGAGGTAGATCTGGGAACCCTTTTGGGGTTGGAAGAGAGTGAAAAGAAAATCTGTATCCCTGGGACAATATGTTGAGGACCCAGCGGTCACTGGTAATGGTGGCCCAGGTGCTTGCAAGAAAGGAGTTTTCCCTCCTAGGTGTAAGTGAAGGTGGGAGGGGGTGGTGGAGGAGAGTCATTATGAGTTCTTACCATGAGGGGGTGGCTTAGAACACCCCATTTTGGAAGTGGAGGAATTCCACTGTTTTGATCTCTGCATTCCCTGTGGCTGCTGTCTGGGGGGTCTGGGCTGAACTGACCTGGTGGGAGCAAGAAAGGATCAGTGCTTGGAGGGGATATGCCTACTGAACCTGGGTGGCTGGACCCTGTAAGAAATCCTTAACTGTCTGCATAGATTTAGCTTTTTCTTCCAACTTTTTTTAAGACCTCCTCTGCCTTAGTGC
This sequence comes from Protopterus annectens, assembly GCF_019279795.1. NCBI lineage: Eukaryota > Metazoa > Chordata > Ceratodontiformes > Protopteridae > Protopterus > Protopterus annectens. The sequence continues at coordinate 342,989,493 of NC_056746.1, read as the reverse complement.
CAATAAGTTGACTTTGTGCAAGGGTGCATCCAACAATGTAGATTTAACATGGTCTGGCAAGGGCTGTTCCTTAAGCCATGCATGCCTTCTAAGGAGAGAACCGGTGAATGCTGCCCTGCAAGAAGCTTCTAGGGCGTCAAAACCACAGTGTAAGGTGTGCTTAGTAAGTTGAATTGCAGAATGCATTAACTCTTGTAACTCTTTAGATTCTGCACAAGCAGGAAAGGAAGACACTTTTTGTTTGAGGAGTTCCATGGTATGTTGCCGAAATTTTAGCATACAGAACTGGCAATTTATTGCTCTGATAGCAAGAGTAGCAGAGATGTATACTTTTTTACCCCATCTGTCTAGTGTTCGGGAATCCCTATCTGAGGGGGTGCGATTCTTATCAGAGGTTGCTTTAATACCTTTAGGCCCTTGAGAAATTACCTCCGGGTCAGCAGAAGGATTTTTGAAAAGAAATTTGTGAGAGTCAGGGACTCTACCGGTCAGGTTTTCTGGGTGCAGGAGGTAGGGTGTCAGGAGTCAAACTGGATTCCAGGAAAGCATCGTCCACAACATCCAGGACTGGGGGAATGGACAGGGGTCTGTGCTGTGGAAGAACTAAGAATTCCCCAAGTCTCTTTTTAGACCGATGGTAGTCCTGACATTCCCACTAGAAATGCTCCCTTAAGGTATGAAGGGTTTCCCCAAAGGAAAAGTCCTCGGGTGGAGAGGCTGAGGGAATGGAATCTTCTGCATCAGAATCCTCATAAGCAAAGAAAAGTTGCATGTCTTCATCTTCAGATGCATCAGAGTCATCAGACCCCTGCTCAGACAAAACTACTGGGGACAGATCCTTTTTTCTTTTGGAAGGGGTAGCTTGGCTTCCCCTAATAAGCATGATAAGGTCTTCCGCCATTTTAAGCATTTGAGACGGAGGCAAGGAAACAGGTGCCCGAGAGTGAGTCATCGGTTTCTTGGGTGTGGTTCATACCCTGGGCCTTAGAAACTTGGTAGTTTTCGAAAGAATGGTAGACTCGAAAGAAGTCTTCAGTTTGTGTCGAGAATCGGTACTGCAAAGTACTTCCTCAGAAGCCAGTGCCTGCTCAGCGGCTCCGGACCCATCCAAGGGAAAGACCTTAGCTGAAGAAGAGTTTTGCGGCATAACAGACTCTGAAAGGATATCGGTAGTGGCCTGTGAATTCACAGAAGTGGGCATCAGGGGCTGTACAGTCTGTCTCTGTCTTTATCCTTACGTTTTTTCAGAAGATCTGCTATCAGATGGCTTACCAAAGCCATATCGGAATTCCAGGACTAGAAGCGAAAATATCTAGCTACAATAAGGGCCCGACGATGTATAGTTCTGGCGTTGAACAAAGCACAAAAGAGACAGCAGAGGACGTCATGGTCTGGGCCTAAGGAAGTGACGCAGTAAGAATGAAAATCTCGGTGTGGTATTTGCTTTCTAGAGGCGAGACAACTGTTAACTTTTTCTGACATCGGTTAGAGCAAGAAAAATGGATCCCCAATGGGGTACTTAGCTTTAGAAGACTTCAGCTTCAATTCGGAAGATGAAACTCAGGTAGCAGCTGACTGGCACTCATGCTAACTGCTTCTGCTTCAGGCTCAGCGGCAAGAAAGACTGATGTAATGGCGTCAGATGCCTTACTTTATACTACTGATGACCTGATGTCAGTCCTGAGGCGACAGTAACCGACGCAGAAATACTAAGCCTCTGGTATTCGGGCTGGCCGAGGGCTATCCTGGCAGGGATAAACCAAATGTGATGACTGCAACAGTGAAACACGAAGAACATCCTCCAGTGGTACGACGGTCGGAATGGCTGTGGAACCCGAGACTTCACAACCAAAGTCCATATCCACAGATGAACAGGAGGAGATGGCAAGATCAGAGGAATATATAAAACTCCAGATTCCAGAGGTGACTGTGACTGAACCATATGAAATTGTTTATAACTTTAGCTTGTGACTTCAAAATTTACAATTATAGTAGTGTATCTTTGTCTTCTGCACATACAGAACTTTTTTGCAGAGGTTATACTTTTGTACCTAGTAAACCAGGGGATGTGGTTCAATTAATGCATGATTTAAAAATCTATGTTCGGAATTTTAATTTGCATGCCATTCATAAGAATAATTTAAATTATATGTTGGTGCAAGGTAATACTTTACGGGTTCCCAGTACATTTAACCTGGACACGCACCATGTTTTAAAAATGTCTGAGAGAGCATGCGAGGTTGACTTTAGGCATTTTTTTGTCTTATCCTATGTGGTCAGATAATATGTCTTTGGATGAAAGGAGTTGTTAAATCATTTAAAATCACATCATGACTTAAGGTTTATGCAGCCAGACAAGGGTGGGGGTACTGATGTAATGCAGAATGATGATGACTATGCACAAAGGATGTTTCGGCTGTTATACAGAGGCACATATAGCGAAGTTTCATTGAATGAAGTTAATGTGGCCTACCAAAGAGTAGATTACGAGTTGTTGGATATCTTAACTCAAGGCCAGATCTCAGTTATGGAATTTAATTATACAACTACTGAATGTCCTAAGGTTTGGAGTTCCAAAGACACATAAGAACTTGAAAGATCCTCTTTTACGTCCCATAGTTGACTCAGGTTGGTCTAAAACGAGTTATATAGCCTGTTTTTTGGATAATCAATTCAAACATGATGTAATACCCCACATTTGTCGTGATTCCTGGCAGTTTTTAACCTTGTGTAACAAGCTAATAGCATTTCAGGAAGGAATTTTTATAACTATGGACGTCAGAGATTTATTTAGCCGTATTCCACACCAGATGGGAATTAAATGGTTTTCTGAATTTTTGTTTGATGAGTTAGGGCTTAGTCAAGATAAAATTAATACATACAGCCAACGGATGGATTTAGTATTAGGATATAATTATATTTCCTTCGAGGGACATTTTTTAAGCAATTGCTGAGTGTAGCCATGGTTTCTGCCTGCGGCCCCCTCTTTGCAAATATTATCATGGCACGGTGGGAGAAGTGTCATTGGTTTCCTAGTGTCCAAAAATGTAGGTGGGCCTTCCCTTCCTTTGACTCCAAGACAAGGAAATGAAAGTTTTAAAAAGTACAAGCAGGTTTCTGGTACCTACACAATACTGGAAACAATTTGCAAGGAGAAAAGAAATCTAAGGATTGAATTAAACTGTAGGAAAGGTGGAGTTTTTCTCTAATTTGCTTTAATTTTGCATATGGTGTTCAGACCTTGACATTTATTGTTTCTTTTAATGTTTGAAGATCAAATAGTGTGCTAGAAAAAGTACAGCTGTGCAAGTTGCACATACCATAACAGTAACTATTCAAATTCCCCACTACTGTAGTAGCCTTTTGGCTATATGGGCTGTATCCCACATAGATTCATATAAGCTCAGGTTCCCTCCCACACCTACACTCTGAACTGCTGACTATCTGACTCCTTGAAGGGAAATCAGCAGTCAAGAGTTTACAAAATGTCAGGACTTTCTTGCCCATAAAGAGAGAGAAGAGAGTACAAGCAAGCAAGAGCTTATTAATCATGAACCTCTAAAAGATAACAGTAAAAGTAAACACAAACTTTACATACCAAAATACATACAACAGTAGGGGAACGGCGAGTATGGCTACTGCAGCAGTGAGGAATTCAAACATATATTGTTATGTTAAGTGCAACTTACACAACTGTGTTATGTTTATCATTCTCACTGCTGTAGCAGCAGCCTTTTTGCTACATCGGTTGATTACTAAAGCATAACCAACCTAGGAGAAGGATACAGGAGTCCCTTGAGAATGTTCCTAGCAAAACCAGTCTTGGACTTGGAAACAGAATCCATTTTGGAATGCTTTGTCATACAGAGGACAATATTGCTGCCTCTAGAATGCCTCTAGAGTCCACCCCTTTTCAGTATGCCATCATATATGTCAAGGCTCGAATATTATGTGCCTTGACATGGCTTGGAATACATTTACCATGGTGGGTATAACAAGAAGCAGTAGCTGAGAGCAATCACCTTGAAATAATCTCTTTTGACAAAGGTATGTCCTTTGTCCAGTCTTAAGAAATTTCTAACGGACTTTGTTATGTCAAAATAGTACCAGAGCCAACTAAGCATGTCCCAAGTACATAGAATGCATTCTCCTTGGTTCCGACAATCTGGAGAGAAAACTGGGAAACTGATAGTTTGATTCAAAATAAAGTCTAAAACAACTTTGGGCATGAATGAGGGATTTGTTCTTAATGTGATCTTATCTGCATGAAGCACCAGACAATGTCCATCCACCATGACAGCCTGCAACTCAAAACACTCTTCTTGCAGATGTCATACCAACAAAGATTAAAGTTTCATCATATGGAAGACTGAAGTCTGCCTGATGAGCTGCTTCAAAAGGGAAACAGAGTTAACTTTTAGGACAGTTAAGATCTCAGGAAGGGGCCACCTGTTTTCAGAAGACACAAGATGCAAAACTCCATTCAGAAACTGTTTTATCAAGAACAGAAGAAAGGGAAGGATCAATGGGCAGACATTCTGAAACAGACACAAAATGCACATTGGTACAGCAATAAAAAAGACACATGGAAAGCAACTCCCACAAATATTTCAGAACCAGTGGAACATAGTCCCTGATAGGGCCCTGATTATTAGCTAGGCATCAACCAGAAAATATTTTCCACTTGTTAATATAAGATTTTCTAGCAGGTTTTCTTGCTTCCTTCAGTACCTGCTGCACATCCTCATGAAGGAAGTGTCTAAAAAGGTATCAAAATTGAATAATCTAAGTAATTTGAAGTTGTCTGAGATTGGAGTACATTAACCCCCCCCCCCCCCCCATTTTGTGAGAGTAGGTCCAGTCTATAAGGAAGCTTGTGGTAATTGCCCTTGGTCAGTTCCATAAGAAGGAAGAACCAATGTTGTCTAGGCCAAAAGGAAGTCACCACATTCATTTCTGGAGAGTCCTTCTGAATCTTCAGAAATACCCTGGATATCAGTGGAAATGAATAATGAAACACTCAACCATGGGAATGAAAATGCATCCATTTTCTAGGCTTGCTTGCAAGAAGCCCCGGTGCAGAATTTGTTCAGTTGCCTGTTTTGAAAGGAGGCAAACAGATCTACTCGGGGAGATCCCCCACAACTGAATCAATTCCTGGAAGACTACCTCATTCAATTTCCATTCATAAGGGTCTGTCCTGGTCCTGCTCAGATTGTCTGCCACTACATTTTGTTCTGACGGAATACAAGATGGTTGGTCGGTAAAGGACTGCTGTAGAGGTACCTCCCAAGCCATCACAGCCAGCCTGCACAGAGGAGATGACTTAGTCCCTCTCCCTGTTTACGTACCATGTCATTGTTATCTGTAATCATCTGAAAAGATCATGAAGAACATAGATAAGTTTTTAAGGCATAGATCACAGTCAACATCTCTGACATTTATGTGCTTTAGTCTGTCTAAACAGTTCCACAGGCCTTGCACCTTTACCCAATAGAACATTGGAATATGAAATTCCACAGGATGAAGACGTTGGGGCCAAGTGTTTCTTAGAAAACTGAATTTTTCTCATGTGTAATCTAGCAACAGTAATCACTAGAAGCATACAAGCCATAAACCCTAGTATCTTGAGATATTCTCAATTCTCAAGATATTGGAGGGACTCAGTAAAGTTTCCACATAAAACAATTCACCTTCTCCTGTGTGTGTAAAGCCTTTTGCTGAGAAACATCTATAAGGCAACCCAGAAACACAATCCTGTGTGATGTGACAAAGAGGATTTTTGTACATTTACCTGGAACCCCAGACTGGTAAGAAGAGACTACACCGAGGTTAAGGACTCTTGACATCTGAGAAAGAGAGTCTGCAAAGATAAAACATCTAAATAAGAAAATATGTGAATGCCATGCGGTCTGTGATGAGCTATCGCTGGAGCTGAACACTTTGTAAATACCCTCAGAGCTGCAGATCACCCAAAGGGCAATGCAGAGAAAGTAGATATTCAAATGATCACTGTTGCAGTAGCCCAAGCTACAAAAGAGATTTGTATCCTGCATAGGATAGAACAGCCCAGTCAGCTTCCAAAGCTTCAGGGTACCTTCCATGCATCCAAATCATTAGTGTGAGCCAAGCAGATTAAAAAAAACGATTTGGGCACCAAACCCTTAAGAGATTTCCTACCAACCAAGAGAGGCAGGCTGTACCTTGAGAGGGCATTGCTAGGAACAAATTTTCACACCCTGTTATCAAAACTGGATGGAGGAAGGGAGTGGCTACTGCAGCAATGATCATTCAAACATCTATTGTTAATGTAAGTTCACTTATACAACTGTATTATGTTCATCATACTGATCATTGCTGTAGTAGCCTACGCTATAAAGCTGGATTACTACATCTTAAAACAACTGGAAGGTGGAAGAAGACAGTTCCAGGAGCTCGTGGAGAATGGTCCTAGCAAAGCCAAACTTAGACAAGGAATCTAGCCTGTTGTGCCTTTTAAAAGTACATAACAGAGTGCCAAAATGCTGCTTCTAGAATACTTAAGAGTCCAACCCTTTTAAAAATGCCATAGATGAAGCCAAGGCCTTGGGTAGAGGTGTGCCTTGACCCTGCCTGGAATACTTTGGTTATGATGAATATGACAAAAGGTAATAATAGCCCAAGAAAACCATTTGGAAATAGTCTGTTTGGACCCAGGTTGTCCCTTCTTACCATCACAAGAAATAAACTGATCAGAAGTTCTGAAAGATTTTGTTCTGCCAAGCTAGCACTTGAGTTGTCTGTGGACATCAAAGGAATGAAGTATCATTTCTCCTGCATTTTGGGGTTCAGGGAAGAACACAGGCAGATGGATAGTTTGGCTTAAAGTAAACTTGGATACCTAAAAGAAGAATCAGTTCAAGGAAACCCAGTCTCTGAAAAAAGACAAGGTTAACCCAACATAAGAACTTGCAATTCAGATATTCTTCTTGCAGAGATCTCAGCAACCAGTAAAACTGTTTTTTATGTTAAGAACCTCAAATCAGCTGGTTAATTTTTTGTTAGAGAAGCTAACACTTCCTTAATATGAACCAGCTTAAGATCCCAAAAAGAAGCCACCGGTTTTCTTGGAGGTCACTTGTGGAATACCTCTTTTAAAAACATTTTGCCATGGGAATGCCTTGAAAAGGGGGATCCATGGGCAGACATGCTGAACTGGCCAACAAATAAACCTAGACAGAGGAATAAGACAGACCACAGGAAAGTAATTCATGCAAATACTGTAAAACCTTAAAGGAACCACTCAGATCTGCTCAGAACTGGTGGTCAAGGACACAACATACACAAACGCCATAGATATAGCAACTTGCTGGAAGACAGGTTCAGTGAAAACTTCACCCCTCTGTGCCCCCATCAGTAAATCAGGACATCTCCAGCATCTGCCCCTTCCTCTTATCTCTAGGGAGCAAGTCATCACTGTCCCCTCAAAGCCAAAAAATACAGCCTCCAGGCTGCATTCTACATGAACTCAGGCAGAAACCTGCAGCACCATTAGGCACCCTAATTCAACCAAAGCCTGAGTAATGGCTTCATCCCAGCTGAGTGGAGGGCAGCCACTGTTATCCCTATGCACAAAAGTGGAGCATCCACTGATCCAGAAAATTATACCCATCAACCTAACTAGCCTCATCTGCAAGGCCATTGAGCGGATTATCATGGACCTCATTAACAAGGATATTGGCAAACTCCAAACACTCAATCCCACACAGTTTGGTTTTGTCATGGGAAGGTCATGCCTATTACAACTATGCATCAATCCGTATGTTACCAGATGGATAGTAAACGGGCTCATTGACAGAACCCACCTAGTCAAAATAGGGGAAGCTGCCTCAAGCAGTAAACTAGTAATGAGCGGTGTACCCCAGGGATTGGTCTTGGGGCCTCTGTTGTTTGAGATGTACTTTTCTGAGGTGCAGGCCAAAAGCAGTGGGCTATGGCTGACCAACTTTGCAGATGATTGTAAGCTTGGCACTGTCATCAATTTCCCTAGTGATGTGGACATCCACCAAGAGGGTCTCACCCAAACAAAGGACTGGTGTCAGAAACATGGCCTCAAACTGAATGTCAAAAAATTTATCATCCTCTTTGGGGAGAGTGACATCCCACAAATTATTACATTAATAACAAGGTCCTAAGAATGGAATCAGTCGTGAGGGACTTGGGCACCCGGGTTGATAGCAAACTGACCTTTGACCACCAGATTGCCTCCGTTGTATGGAAAGCTTTCTACATGGCCCACCTCATTAGTAAAGGTATCTCATCCAGGGACAAGGTGGTCATAATATCCCTTATAAGACCCATTACTGAGTACAATGCCCCTTTCAGCATGTACCTCACCAGGCACATGCAGCAGCTGGAGAGAAGACAGAGGCCCTGTCCCTCTACTCAGTTTCATACAGACTATTCAGAGGTGACCTCTGTCTGGCATACAAAGCAAACTCAGACCCCGCCTTGATGTGACTGCTGCATATCCGCAAGTCAAGCTCCACTCGAGTAACTAGCACGTGAGACCTCAACCTGGTCTGTGACATCAATAAGACTTGTTGGCGGGACAGATGTGTGTCCCAGAGACTCCCCCTTCTGTGGAATAGACTCCCTCTCCGCGACAAGCAGAGTACCTCATTAACCCTTTTTAAGCGCAACCTGGATAACTGGATGGGGAACAGAAAACACACTCTTGGCATTCCACCAGTGTCTCTGCTGAACAGCGGCATTGGGTGCGGACCTGTCGGAACATGGGCTAAACTCTTGGCTAGGCTTTAAGGGCCTCACGGTCAACAGCCTAGTATCTTCATATGATCCAAGGAGTCTAAAAAACAGAGAAATACTACCCCTTAATAGGGGTTAGTTATGACATTAGCACCAATTAGAAAACCTTTTCCATTTGCTTATATACGATTTTCTAGGGTCTATATCAGATGATCAAAAGCTTACAAGTCCGAAGCTCACAACTTCGAACGGCAAACCTCGAAAGCTGACAACATCGAACGTACAAAAAAATACTAACTACCTAAAAAAAAAATAAAATAAAATACCTCTATGTAAGGGGGGCAAGCCCCCCTGCACCCCCCCCGCTACTTAAATATGCCAACTCCGAGATCGCACTATAGTGCAGTAAAGGGAAATCTTCCCTTCCCGCACTCTATGGTGATCTCCATTCTGCGGTTCGATGTTGTCAGCTTTCGGGGTTTGAAGTTCGAAGTTGTGAGCTTCGGACTTATCAGCCTTCGATGTTCCAATATAAACCCAGTAGCAGGCTTTCTTGCCTCCATTAGTAACTGCTGCACATCCTCAGTAAACAAATGCCTAAAAAGGTATTAAAACATTACAATCCAAGAAGTCAGTATAAGTTGTTTGGGATCTGGACGTTATCAAACACCTCTGCTTTTGTGTGAGCAGATCCAGCCTGTAAGGAATCTTGGTAATTGCCACTAGTCAATTCAAAAGAAGGGAGAACCACTGTTGCCTGTGCCAGATGGAATTACAACAATGATCTTGGGGGATTCCTTCTGAATCTCCATAAGTACCCTACATATTAGAGGAAAGGGTGGAAAAGCATACAGGAACTCTCCTGTCCAAAAGAAAAATAAATAAACAAATAAATAAATAAATCTGCTTTCTGGGCCATTTTGCATGGAGATGTGGAGCAGAATTTTGCCAGGTTGTTTGTTCAGACAGGAGGCAAAAAGGTCTACTAGAGGAACTCCCCAAAGATGGACCAAATCTTGGAAGATCCCGTGATCTAGTTTCCATTTGTAAGGGTCTTTTTCCCTGCTCAGCTTGTCTTCCACACAGTTTTGCTGTGACAAAATGTAGGAAGCCTGTAAAGTAAGCATTAGCTATAAAGCTATATCCCAAGCTAATATGGCTAGCCCACATAGTGGGTAAGATCTGGTCCCCCCTTGTATATGTACAACATCACTGTGGTATTCTGAAGTGATCTTGGGTCCAAAGGTGGTTCACAGAGTTGAGTGCCTTGATAATGAAAAGTATCTATTTTATAATTATATGCTTGTGTCTATCTTTATTGTGTCAAATACATTCCACTTTTATCCCCTTTGATGCTGCTCCCCCAAGCAAAGTCTAAATGTATCTGTGGTATCTGACTACTTTGGAGCAGCAGTGGAGAAGGGGATACCTGGATTCATGGATATTTAATGTCTCCACAAAGTAACATCTCGTCTCACAAATTCCAAAACTGGAATCTGGAAAGATAATGGGTGTTGGTGCTTGACCAAGAAAACTTTGCATACTACTGTATCTTTCTCATGTGGAGTCTTGCAAGAGGTATTACGAGAATCATGGATGCCATGGATCCAGAATCCTGAGATATTCCCTCGCAGTGACTGAAGTCTGACAGGAAAACTCCTGGAATAGATCTATTCTCTTCTTTAGAAGAAAACCTCTTTGTACCGAGGTGTCTAGCAGGAACCCCAGGAATATAATCCTGTGCAATGGAGTCAAAAAGACTTGAATTTTCTTTTGAATCCAGCCTGTGTAGGAGATCTCTCACCCAATTGAGAGATTCCAAACACTTTGAAAAAGACTCTGCAAAGATTAATATATCTTTTAAATCTAAGGTTACTAAAAACAACTGAAATGAGGAAGAAAGGGAGATAGGTTGTAAAGTGAAAGCATTATGAATTTGGGCACTATCATAAAATGATTTCAGAAAGAAAAGTCCAGAACTGGTCTCAAGACATTTTCTTTCCTTGGCACCAGAAACCTTCTTGAATAAAAACCTCTTCTCAACTGGGAAGGAGACTGTTTCTATTATGCCATGAGAAAGCATGTGTTGTAGGACAAGTTGGATGAGACAGGTCTAGTCAGACGGATGCTTAATAATTCCCTGGAAAGAAGGGATTTCTTCCCATATTTTTGATAACCTCTGCAGAGATTCCAAAAACTAAATCTCTATCCAAAGATAAATTTTAAATTCTCAGTTTTTACATCTTCTGTGAGGTTCTGAGAATGTGGGCACACAAACTTCCTTAGCATAGTACCAGTGGCAACAGCCCTGGATGTAGTACCTAGAGAGTCAAAAAGACATTTGAAACACTGAGTCGTGACCTTAGAAAAAGAATAAACGAAACTACACAAAGCAGATTTTTTCCTCACACAAAGGGACTGCAGATAAAACTTTCCTTGTACTTTCACAATTAGTCAGCATTAACTTTGACATATGAGGAAGTTCAGTTGTAACAATTTATAGTATTTTCTAAGGGACTGAGAAACATCAGTATTCTCTCATTGAAAACAGTGGTATATTCTGGAAACAGTCTCCAAGAAAGAATCCTTGACAGGGAGATTCAGGTAATATGCTATCCTCAGAGTCTGAATTAGAAATCTGAGAAAAGCCTATATCTGCCCCATCACATTCCTCTCCAGATTCAATCTCTTAAATCTCTTCAGGCAAAGAGGAAAGAGGTAAGAAAAAGGATCTCCTCGTACCAGAAACCACCTAATAAGAAAGGTCAATAGCCTGTAAACGACCCTGAGCCAGACTTAATAAACTACTCCTGTCCTGTGAAACTAGAGCAGGAGAAGATGCATATTTAGTTTTCTGTTACATTTTGACAAGAAAGTTAGGACAAGCAGGGTTACTAATGGCAGTGGCAGCTACCCTAGGGATGGACACAACAATCTGGCTAAGCACAGGCACCTTCCCTGCCCCTTCTTTCAACAACAAAAGTGGCTCTACCTTGCCCAGTGAGGGAACAGCAACAACCATGGAGGATGTGGCTAACTCCTGGTCCATAGTGACTGTATGGGCAACACCAGAGGGATCCAGGAAAAAAAAGATGAGTGGTCTAAGCAATCAGCTTTGGTCACAGCAGAGTCACCTACCTGTGGGAAATTGCCACTTTCTGTGGCTGGAAATGGACCAACCATGGGACTGGTTGTTTGTTCTATGGTCAAGTTAAAAATGTGTTTCTTTCCCAGGGAAACTAAACAGCACAAACCTAAACAATTTTAAAAGTAATATAGTCATTTCCCCCAATAAAAACACAGCAAAAAGCATTCTAATACATCAGCCTCAAAAAGTAATTTAAACACAGTTTCTCCATAGAAAAAAACAGCCCCAAAAAGTAATTTAAACAGTTTCTCCATAGAAAAAATGCTTTTAGAATATTTCAACTTTTAAAAACTGTCAAACACAAAACTGTGCTCCCATTTTAAAAGTACAGCAAAGTCATGTGACAACAAAAAACACACATGCAGAGTTTAAAAATACACTCCTCAAAGGGAAAGTAAATTTAAACATTAAAAATATGTGGAAGGTCTTCCACAAAGGGAACTTATGTTGTGTTAAACCTAAGCAACTTTTGCTGAGCAGATAGACTTACTAGGTATTTTACCTTTTTAAATTTTCCTAATGGTGTTGTTCAACATGACAAGCTTTATAAGTTAGCTGAAGTATTTAATGAAGCTGGAATTAACATGTTAAAAGTGTTGGTTGCAGATTACAAGGCCAACTAAGAAGTACTTAAAGAACATATTTTAAAAGCTGACATAAAATGCAACAGATTTTTTAAAAGCTGTTTACAACTGTACAATAGTATATTAGCTAAAGTTGAAAGGCACACAGTGACATTTAAAAGAAAAGAAGAAACTTGCTAGGGACGCTGAAATGTATGCAAACAGTACTGTGTGCCCTGTAGGTAAACAAGTATTACATAATAGGGCTTTTAACAATAATAAAATCAGTCCTTTAAGAACTGAAACAAATGATGTTAACATTGTGCTAAAAATAACTGTACATACAATGTAGTACTGAACAGGGAAATAACTGTTGACTGTACTAATGACCCTATGGAAGGTACAAGTTCTGATTTCACAACATCTACTGTTTCTGTGTCCCTTTTTCATCAAGTGTCACAAAGGAAGAGAAAAGGGAAGGGGAGGTGGACAGACAAGAAAACCTAGTAGGTAGTTATGCTGTGTCAAATCCAAGTACCTTTTCTTTAAATGGGTACCATATTAATGTACTTAAAGGTTTTTCTTTTATAGCTTCTAATAGAATGAACATTACAGCAACTTTGAAAGATCTCAACTTGTATGTTATAAAATGTAAATTAAGCTCTCTATTACATAATGTGAAACAGTTTAATGAACCTTCTGTTAATTTTCTTACGAAAAGTACTTATAACCCTGTACTGTATCATATACAAGTTTTTTTCAGAAACATACAACTTAGAAGTAATGTCAATTTACGTGTTATGAGAGCAAAGGTTGTGGTACAGTATTAATGGATGTAAACAAATACAACAAAAAGACAGAAGAAATATTAAGTGATGAAAATTGTTATGAAAGTGTATCAATTAATGTAATTAATGAAAATTATAGGAAAACTGATTTACAGTTATTGGACCTTGTGCATCATGGACAACTAGATATTATATTATATGAATACATGAAAGTTGAATTCCCAAAGATGGCAAGAATGTTTGGGATTCCTAAGTGCACAAAGGTCTTACAGATGAGGATCATTAACCTACAGGCTAATTATAGCTGCCGACTTCAGTACAACAGAAGCTATTTTAGTTTTTTTTTCCCCAACAAACATCTTTATTAAAGCTTCATACATGACATGTGCAATCTTACATTTACACAAATGAAAAACAAACATGACACCACTTTAGTTGCAAACTGTATACATCACAGACACCATTGAAACAACTGTAGTTGTAAACATTATACATCACTTACAATCTCTATCCAGTCATTGTCAGTTAAGCATTATATGGCTCATTCATATCCTGCCTCTTATACCTCATTCCTGATCGGTGTATATTGTTCCCACAATTCCCATTTTTTTCCAATATATTTTGCTCCCTCCCTTTTCTAAAGATCCCAGTTCCAATTGTTTTATCTCTGTTACTATATTCGCTAATTCCAGTAAAGTTGGTCTATACCTTGATTTCCATTTTCTAGTAACTGCTTTTTTGGCAGCCACCATAATTAGACTCAGCAAGACTTTACTATGCCTAGGCAGTTTAGATTCTGTATCATAACTCAAAAAAAAATCTCCCAAGTCAATCCAATCTGCTCACCCAGCATCTCTGATAGAGCGGTCTGCAAGGAATCCCTAAAGTCTGCCAGCTCATTACACTCACAAAAAATATGCTCCCAGCTATCTCTTTCTTTCTCACACCTCCAGCATTTGCTATCCACCTGAGGAAAAATTCTTTTGAGTCTACTTGGGGTATAACAATACCTATGTAAACACTTCCAAGCAAAGATCCTAAATCTTCTAGACTTTCTTGCATATTTGGGAGATATACATATGTCCTCCCATTGTCTTTGTAAATTGTTTATCCAGTCTCTCTTCCCAATCCTTTCTAAGCTCCTCTGACTGATTCTTAAAATTACCATGCAGTATTTTATATGCTTTAAAAATTATTCCTTTTTTTAATGGCAGTTTCTCTTCTAGACTCTATTAAAAACTCTACCAGTGCTGGTCTTTCATTCAGGAGCCCTTTATTTATTTCTCTTTGTCTATACTCTGATATCAATCCTTGATAGGGAAGGCAATCTCTAACCTGCAGTCCAAATAAAATCTTGGCCTCTTCCCATTCTATTACCTTTCCCTTTCTAGTTATTTGCTCCCAATACCTTGGTTACTTTGCCAGTTTTCACCAATAAATTCCAGCCCTCTCTTGCCTATTACCTGTATCCCTGACCACAGTCATCCCTATCGGCAAAATATCTTTTCTCCATTCTCGTGCTGGTTTGGTTCTTGGAATACTCTCCTATTTTACGGATATAATACCCTGTATGATTTTTATTGTTCTCCTTAAGAGTCTGCATCCAAAATTTCAATCTCTCCTTATTTCTTGAGCTTCCTCCCTGTATCAGCAACATTCCCTTTAATTTTTGAATTATAGTTTTCGGCTTGTGCTATGTACAACAGCTTTAACTGTGTTGCTCTAAAATACCCCATCAAATTGGGTAATCCTAGTCTGCCTTGTTCTATTGGAAGAATCATCTTATCCCACTTGACCCTTGCTGTCTTCCCTTCCCAGAAAAAATCCTTAAACTCTTTTTTAATTGCCATCCACAGTTTCTCCTCTGTTTGATAAAAATATGACTGACCTGCATACAAGACTAAAGGGACTACAAACATTTCAATGGCTTGTATCTTAGTATCCATAAAACAAAGTTTCCAGTTTCTAAATGTTTGTATTATCTTCTGTTTAGTCTCTTGCCACATATCCTTAACTGCCACAGAAGTAATTTCTAATCCATACTCCTAATTTTATCATAGCCCCATAAATATGGATATTGTTGGACCAATTGTGTGTGGGTACATAATTTACTGCTATTGCCTTTTGTTTTAGCTTCATTAATTTTGTATCCCAAGAAGATCTGATACTGTCTTAAAATGTTCTACAACACTGTAATGTCCCTTTCTACTTTTGTCATGTATAAAACAATATCATCTGCAAATAGAGCCAGCCTTTCCTGACTACCACACCAATTACATCCTTGAATTTCTGAATCCCTTATTTTCTTTGCCAATGGTTCTAAATATAATGCAAACAAAGGGGAAAGAGGACAACCCTGTCTGGTTCCTCTACTCAAGCAAAAATTATCGGAAAGGACCCCACCTTAATTTGCACCTCAGATCCTCATATATTCTAAATCAGTCTTGTAATTGTATCATGGAAAGCAAATGCTTCCATTGCCCTGCTCATGAAGTCCCAGTCGACTCTGTCAAATGCTTTCTCTGCATCAAGACCCACCAATAAAAGTGATATTTTCTTACATTCTGCTTCCCTCTGGATCATCAATGTTATGTTAATATTGTCAAATATTTGCCCCCTCTCCACAAAACCACACTGATCCATATCTATCAATTTTGGTATCACTTTTGCCATTCCTTCAGCCATTATAGACAAACACTTCATAATCATGGTTTAGTATTGAAATGGGCCTGTATGAAGCCGAATCAGATGGATCTTTTCTCTCTTTAGGTATTACAGCTACCACCGCCTTCTTCCAGGATGCTGGTACTTCTCCTCTAAAAATACTGTTAAACAAAACCTTGCAGACCTTTCACTTTTTTCCCTCCTAACTTCCAAACTTCCATCGGAATATCATCTACTCCTAGGGACTTTCCTGTAGACTGGTTATACATAGCCATTTTTATCTCATCCCTTGCTATCCTGAGTAACTGAGCTACTGCAGATTTTTTGGGATTCAGTATTGAACCCTATTGTACAGAATTCAAAAGTTTTTTTCTAAAGGACTCATGGACACGTTTAGTTCTGTTAAAAAAATATACTTTTACAGAGAATTTTGTGGCCCATTACATGTTTCACTTTATACTAGTATGTTACATGATACAGGCATTGACTATCTCAGAAATTATTTATGCAAGTTTATGGATTACGCACATTTATATTAACCTACTTTGTGCACTATCAGAATTAGTTTTGGAGAACATTTGTTTTTAATTTAACAACAAATATTACAAGCAAAAACAAGGTGCAGCAAAGAGTACCAGGATGGCACCATCCTTCACCAACCTAGTAGTGAGCTTGTGGGAGGATGCAGTAATATGTACACGTTTTATATACTAAAATGTCTTCTATACACATTATATACATGATTAGTTTCATATATGGAAAGGTGTTGAGGAAGAACTGGAAAAATGTGTTACTGACCTAAACAGTAGTACAAATTTTCTAACTTTCATCGGAAGTTAACATGGTAAAACAGTTAACTTTCTGAATGTTGAGTTACAAATGAAAGCGGAAGAGAGTTTAGTAGTATGCATAGGAAAAAAACATTGTGCTGTTGTTTGTCTTTTCGGCTTTTCCCGGTTAGGGGTCGCCACAGCGGAACTCCGGTCCGCTAATGATTGGCAGTAGATTTTTATGGTGCCGAGTTGCCAGCCCGACGCCCAACCTTCAGCAAAGGCACGCCCATTCACGCATGTCTTTCAAACGCCATTCGACCGTGGGGAGGACATGCAGACTCCACAAAGAAGGCACTCCAGCCAGGAATCAATAACTATTTAAATGCAAAAAAGCCAACATCTGCATTTCATGAAAAATTAAAAGACAGATTTCCTGTTTAAGTAGGCTAGTAAACTGTAACATAAAATTTGAAAAAGTAACTTTTCTTAAATTACTTGAGAAAGGGTATTGTAAAAGTGTTTGATGGTATTATTTTTAGAAGTTAAAAGTCTAAGAGAAACGGGTGTTGCTCCTATTTTATTTGCAGGCTTTGATAAAACGGCAGCCATCAAGAATAAAGAAGAAAAGTTTGAGCATTCCAATCTCCTAATCTCATTAGAATCAGAAAAAAATAGACACAGTTAACAACTGGAAATACTAAGAAATAAGGAACGGTCATCTGTAATAGGTGCACTACCAAAGTTTATATACAAGAAAAACTGCAATGTTAAGGCATTATTTGAAAAAAAAAAGTTGTGTTGAAAAAGGAATGTACAACAGTAAAAAAATGGCATGTTTAAATGTAACAACTGTAAAAACTGTGGATGTATAAATGAGTGTTCAAATATTATTTTGAGACGCTCACAAACAGATATGGGCTACTGGAAGGTACACATGTAATTCCAGTATGGTAGTATATTTAGCTATGTGCGAATCCATTCAGTAGTTTCTATCTAGGTAAAATTACAAGAAAACTGTCAAAGCGTATTCATAAACACATACTTGCTGTTCAAAACAAAGACAAATACTTTAGCAAAGCATGCCTTATCTTGTTCAGAATTTAGGAAGTTCTCATTTTTTGTACTGGACCAAATATCACAAAAAAGAAACACTTTCCCTGGTTATGTAAACAGTTTAGAAGTCACGGACGTTAACTGACAGTTTTTACTAAATGCAAATAAAAGTCCTGGATTAAATGAATGCATAAAAATAAAATGCTAAGTAAAGATACAAAGGATATAATTTTTTTCTATCTAGTTAAATACAATGAATGAAATATCAAAAAAGTATGTGAACTTTTTGTGAATGTTTTTTTAAATCTGGAAGATTTTTAAACTTGGCATCATGTGACTATCAAGTAGTTAAGTAAAATTATAAGTAGAATCAAGTGACTGTTTTGTATCGCTCTGAAGAAGTTCATTAAATGTTTGGACAAAAGCGCTTAGATATGCAAAACTGGTTCTCTATTACTGTGACTCAGCACTGTGGTATTACAGCAACTGCTTTCTTTGATTTTATTTGTGTTTTTTTAAGCATTGCTCTGGGGTTTTGTGAAATGTTTAACTGCATGTGTGTCTGTGGGGGTTAACAGCAAACTCAATCCCATCAGTGGGTACATGCCAGATGGTGCCATATCCACCCAAAATACAGAAAATATCCAACATCAAATCAATGAGCATACCAGGGGCTGCTATTCTGGGGGGGGGGACGACTTATAGCCTCAAGATCTCTGGTCCATCACTGGGTCAGGCATACCTATAATGTAAAGTCAAGGCCGCCAATGTCTTCCACCCTATGGACAATGTCATTCCAAAGACCCCATTGTACCCCACTTCCCTTAACCAATAGTCATGCCATGCTGTAATGCTGGCTCAACAATGCAGCATTCTTGGCTGTCCTAAATTTAGCTTGACATAATCTGTCTGCTACCATAATCTACAGAAAATTACTATACACACACGCTCATACACCCACATGCATGCATGCGTGCGCACACACACACACACACACACACACACACACACACACACACACACACACACACACACAGAGAAAGACTAAGTTCTTTATCCTTTAATGTGACTAACAAATCAATACATATGTATATGTATTTACATACACACGCACACATTTACACATATATGCACAAACACACCACATATATTTAAAATATATAAAAAAAAATTTTACATAAAAACTTATGCAAGAATTTTAAATAATGCAAACCACTCACAGCACAAGCAGTATTATGCAGTGTCACATTAATATGGGTTTTCTGAAAAGATAACTGGCTTTTACAGGTCTGCAAACCACTAACATCTAGCCTGGTGTATTGCAAGAATCCACAGGGGCCAATCTTCTTTCTTCACGCCAATTAAAGTTTTAAAAAAGTTGCATTCAGCTGTCCAAACAACAACTCTTTAAGGCTCATTTGTCCCACATATCTACCTTCAAGCTGCTCCTAAGCTCAAAGGTTTTGTTGCATTCAATATTTCTTACCAATATGTTAAATCATGACAATGTTTTAATTTCCTATTCATATAAATCCTGAGAGGTCCCCATTGCTCATTTATGCTTACTGATTATACTTCTTACAACCTTCACTCCGTTTTTGTCTCCTTCATAGCTCACCAAGTTCCCCTTAAAATCTCTGTCACTCAGAAGTGGTTTAAGCACAAGTCTGAAATAAGCTTTGGCAGAAAACAGAGGCAAGTCTGAAGTAGTAAAGGATTTTGAAAGGCAAATCAGGTTCCCAACATAAGGGTCAGCAGCCTAGAGGGCCAGCAATAAGAAATAGCTATCAAGACCAATGCTTTCCAATACATGAATTCTACAACTGCCAAACCAGTGGCTATAAAGAGGATAGGCAAGACTCAATCATGAAGCTCAAGACTCATTCAGAACATCTTATTTAAAACAAGCAATTAAATAATGTAAGAACTAAGTACACAGTTCAAAAACTGTTTGGCCAAAATCAAATAGAATAAAGTGTAAAGCAAGCAATAAACACTAAAAACATAGCATTAGCAACTGCGCAATAATAGCATAAGAAGTTGCAGTCCTAGCAAAACAAATGCATAGAGGAGGCATAACGACATATTAATGTCACATTATATAGACCAAAGCAATAAAGCACAGAACTTAAATTAAGCAACATAAACACAGTATAAATCATCGCAATTAACTAGTCAACATGAGAATTTTAAAGAGCTTGTATTTAGGAATTCTATTAAAGGAGAGTACGCACGTTAAAGGAGAGTGAAAATGCAACCACTTTTAGGGATACTTAACCAACTAGCACTGGGTAACTTCCATTCTATGACAAGAATGTGAAATGCAGAGAAGCCTGAAACATACACAATTGCCATGGAACAAAGACCTAAATCATGCTTGTGCCCAAGCCAAATCAGGACCACCAGCAATCTAGCTTACTGAAAGACATAGAATACATTTCCACCAAAACATGGGAGCCTTCATCTTGGCAGAATATGTCTGATGAGTAGAAGGCTCCAGGTCTTGATCAACATGGGTAAATAGACATTTTTTCATTACATTTTCTAGTGAAGAGTAAAATCAGAGTAAACAGTGAAAAAACATATAGGAATCACCTCCACTACGTGACAGGTGGCATCCACCAGCAACTAATCCTCTGCCTACTAATCCCAAAAGAACAGAAACAAAGATTAAGCTTTTCCATCCCCTAATGTGACTGATCAATATCTGGGTGTCTCACTCCCAGCAAACACTGGTCAGACAGGATTCCAGAACCTTCAGCTCCACAACAAGGTAGGAGCTACAGATCATGTAGTTGACATCTGGTACAAATGGCTAACACTACGCACTTAGCAAGCAACCCAAAGGTGCTACATGGTCAGGTGGTAACAGCTGGAAGCCCATACTAAGGATCCACAGCAAAAGTGCCAACTCATTTTGTTATATAATTGGGAAGATAGAACTGTCAGAAATGAGAAGGAGCCAAGCAGAATAAAATAAAAAAATAGGAACAATGAGAAGGGAAGAGTGGTGTGGTGTTGGGGAATTTTTTTTTTTTTTTTTTTGAGGAAGGGTGGTAGCAGTATAGAGAAGGTGTGGGTAGGAAGATGTATAAGCAGAAAGCAGGGACAGGCAAGCACACAAAGCACAAGATTGATAGGTCAATGGAGGGGCAACAACAGAGACAGACAGAGAATGAAAGAGGCAGGACAACTAGTAATGAGGACTGAACTGCAAATTAGGGCAGGGAAGTGACACAAAAAAGTGTTACAAACACAGTGATGGGGATAGAGAAGAGTGAGGATGGCCTGCCAAGCTGAGACACAGATGGGTATCCACCCAAAAATTAGTCACTTCTGCGACAATTATACGTGGTCTCAGACTCTGGTGGCTTGATGGTCGGGCCAGCACCTCCCTTATATGATTTTACCAGCTGTATGAGAAGGCTTTCCAGGGTGTCAATGTGGGAATCAAGTTGCCAGTTCACCTAGGTCCTCATCTGCTGTTGAACCTCACAGCAGGTTACCCAGAGCAGCCTCTGCATGACACTCCATGAACCTAATCACCTTACTAGCAAAGCAGCAATGGGTGTCAACACTGAACCGTCCAAATCACCTTCCGTAGGGTGGCCACCACTCTGCAACAGGTAGGCCTAGCAACTGCTGGGAACCCAGCAGTCAATATGCAGTGCACAGTATGACCGTCATCATCCCACCTTTGCCAGCACCAAGGCTGATCCTGCAGAAAAAAAAAACTGAGAAAAAACAAAGCAACGTAAAAAGAAGCAATAGAAAAATAAGAGAAAAATGACAAATATAAATGGTCAATGACTTGTGGCACTTTCTGTTAAAACAGTACCTGAAATGGAGAAAACTAAACTAAGCAACCTATGATAAGGGCAACAGAATATGGAACAAATGAAAATGTAAGTACAATACTTGATTTTCTTGCATACAGTTTGAACGCCATTACATTATATTTCTGTTTTTATTTCTGCCATGTAAAGTATAAAGTACAGAAAACATCACAAAGCAGTTGTAACAGTAGATCACTGCCAGTAATATACCACACTTATCCCATCCCCTGAAGTGCAGCTCTCCAGGAGGTGATCTAAATTCCTCTGGCACTGGAAAATATAAAACAGTAATGAGCACACCATAACCCTTGACAACAGAAGACAATTACAGATACAGATACTAGACCTATACAGTGCCAAGGCAAAAACAGACAGCTTACAGTAAGAGTGTACATTGCCCTCCACAACCTGCTCTTTACACTGGCAAAGAAAGTCTGGATGGCATCTCTTCAAGTCCAGCACTGCTTACCAGAGTGCATGATTCTACTGGCATCACTTAATACCCTGTCATGTTGGTGCCAAGCATCCATTTTATAAAGGAGACCCTCATATTCCCCCAGCAGGTGCTCCCAAGGATTACAGTGCAGCAGGTGTAAAGAGATCTTTCACTCCCCGTCAGCTTATCCTCCAGAGGACATGTACATATGCCAAAGTCCAAAATCTAAAATGACAGCTGGAGTGCACAGCCACATATCACATGGTATCTGTGATGTGTGAAGCAAGATCACACATCGCAGACATGACAGGCATCATGGTAGTACAATGCACATCAGTAGCATGATGAAGGGTGCCAGTAGTGCTGTCAAGTTCCACAAACTTGTATACCCTACTTGACCTCAAAGAAAAAGGACATGATGGGAGACAATAACACAAATGCTATGGTCATTAGCATGATGCCAAGAGCAAGCAGTACAGCCGGACTTCTCAGGAAACCACGCCATATGTTACCTTCCCTGTTTATGTACAAATAAAAGGCTCCCACTGCATAGAATACAAGTACTAATGCATTGTTTTACTTGTGCAATTCATACAGGTTAGTGATCCATCACCTCACTAGCATAACAGATGTACTATGTAAACCCATTTCAGAAAAATAAAAACAGAGGCTGCCACTGTGGAAGAGACTGATTATAACAAACAGCATGGATAATCAGAATAAAGTAGATACTGAGGTGTATTATAGGAGGAAACAGAGACAGGGAAGATGACTAGTGCTGAACTTCAAGATTGCAATCATCACTCAAGGTGGCGTAGCATCAATAGACATCACAGCAGTGGTATGTGTGATGACACTGTACAGGCCATGATGGGGGACTTACAGGTTGGGAGGTCTCAAGCTGGCAGCACAGGAGACTGGCAAGACAGAATCAAGTCTTGTGGCCGATGGGGTTATACATAACATGGCACAGGAAATTCACAAAACAAGTTGCGTAGGGTGGCTTCAATCTGAGAGCACAGTGTCAAAACAAGGCTCAATCACAGACCTGTCATGTAGGTGTCTATACACTGTGCCATGTGCACATATGGCTCAGACCATCACAAGGATGGAAGGAAAGGTCAGAGGCAGTTATTGCTAGGTATGAACTGCCATTCCAACACAATGATCTGCATGTGTAACCCACAGGTGTACATGTCCTAGCATATGAACTAAAGGACTGGCAATGGCTTAAAAACAACATACACAGAAAGAGAGGTGCTTCTACAGGTGCTTAACACATATACATTTCTCAAATATGTACATGCTAACGGCAACAGGGCCTTCAAGGTAAAGGTGTGGCAGGGACTGGTGAAGAGGACACTAAACTGGACAACACAAAAGCTGGATTGCAGAATCACAGAAATGTTAGTGTATAGCAGGACAAAGATACAGGACAGTGCCAAAGGCAGTCTATCCATGGGGAATAGGGACAACCAACACAGAAGCAAGATGTAGGAATTCCCATTATGATTCACCAAAGAAAGTGAGAGAACCATCATATACAGTGGTGGCTTGGATGTGGGAGCGAGGCTGGTGACAACTGCCCAAGTGTTTGGAGGATGCCCCAGGTAAGTAGTGACATATGCCATTTCTGTAGAGCATAGACATGCAAATGTGTACAGTTTACTCAGAATAAATGCATACACATTTATGTACTCCAGGCACATCAGTGCTGAAATTGTGAAAACCTGCATCACACAGTATGTGTGTGTCCATAGGGAATGTGCCAGATTTGCATGTAGCAGTCCATATGCCTCCTGGTAGCAGAAATCACAAATATGTACCAGTAATGCCACAGTTAAAAGTTCTCTTTATGAATTCACAGGTTCCAGTGAAAAAGCAACCAGCACCATAGGTCAGCACATACATAATATTACCAAGTTATTGGAGGTTGATACCAGACAGTCATGTGTAAAGTGCAGTTAACACAGTGGCACTGAGATGCTTACAGGAGGACACACTTTAATCGCCCACAGCTAAAAGGACTGTGGAGGACCATGATGAACCACCAGCATCACCTGTGTTCAGCGAAGGTCATCTCATCCATAGTAGATCTTCCCCCTACACTGTTATGACCACAGATGGAGTCAGAGGACTGCACTATTTCCAAGGTGCACACACATATAGCATGGTAGAGAAGTGTACAAGTGGCCATTGCTGCCATAACTCCAGAACATTTATTAACTCAGATCATCCATGGATGCACAGATAGTGATACAGGCAAAGATAGCCATTAATAATACCAAATCATATCAGTGATACAGGCAAAGATAGCCATTAATAATACCAAATCAGAGATGAGTGTGTTAGGTGCTAGGTGGCCTGTATGAATACCTGCAACTGCTGCATGGACTGCATGACATTCTGCAGTGCAAAGAAATAGAGTATACACAAGTGTCATACAAATGCCTGATAAGAGCAATGGTGGCCCAGTTCTAATCCATTAATGCATCCATGCAGTGCAGGTAACCAGCGGTCATAGCCATGCTAAGGGACAGATGTACACTGTATGATCAGATATCAGGATTAACCACCTATGGCTGTCTCGACACCTGAGTGAAGACAGTCCCAGGGGCATGGCCGATGCTCTTCTAGCACCAACGTGAGAAAATCCAACTGGGCAAACCACTCAGGGTCTCAACTTAATGCCAGGACACACACAGAGACACAGACATGCTAAGCAACCCCTTAAACAGTTCACTTCAAGCCCTGACACTACAGAGCCAGATGGTAAACCCAGCCAGAGTTCCACTCATGGAAGCTCCAGTCCATCACTGGGGATGTGATATCAGACTTCATTCAACCTTTCAGCCACGGGCACGAGTACTGTATATACCACCCATGACATCCCCAACCAATGCTGTCTTTGCTGGCCCATGTCACTGTGTGCCACCTCACCTGCGCAAAAAATGACTTTGCCATGCCTACCCCTTGCCTGTGGGCAAGATAAATATCTGATGCACCATGGCCAGTCAATGTACTGAAATATATAGAGTGACTGTGTTAATGCACAAATCAGTTTTATTGTAAGTTTGTCTTGTCACAGCCCATAATTGTGGACCAGACAGTGTTCCTTCTCCAGTGTATACCTCTGCCGCATATGATATGACTCCTCACCTGGCTCCTCCTCTGATGCTGCCAAAGTGATATCAGGCAATGCTTGGTCTCCCCATGTTTTAACAGTTTTCAAAGCACCATGTTACAAAGCATGGAGCAGACATATGCTGCAGGTCTCTGGAACAAAAGGTGGTTAAAGTGCTGGGGACAAAATCTGGTCATTCAACTTGTGTGCACTTTTCTGTGTTTGGGGAAGGTATGGCATAATAGTTCAGGTTTTTACCTCACAGACACAAGGTACAGGTTGATTCTGACCTCTAATTATTAGCTAGGATTGTTCATAGGTGTGTACTAAGTTAATGGCCCTGGGACCTTTACAAGCCTAGCGCCACCTGACCTTAGCTCCCAGTGCCTCTGTCGAGTACAGCCACTGGTGTTATCCCTGGGGTGAATTTTCTGTTTCCCATCCACTCATCAAGATTTCTCTTGAAGAGGGTCAGCGAGGTGCTCTGCTTGACATGTATGGAAAGTCTGTTCCATAGCATGAGCAGTCTCTGGGTTATGAACCTGTTCCTCCAGCATGTTCTGTTACTTATGGTAATGAGGTTGAGGTCTCTGGAGCGTGTGTTGCGGAAGGATTGGGATTTCTTTAGATGTAGCATTTCTAACAGAGCTGGGTCAGACATGACTTTGTAAGATAAGTAGAGATCGCCTCTAAGTAGGCAATATGAAACAGAAAATAGTTGGGAGTTTTTTTGAGTCTGTCCATATAGGACAAGTGTTTAAGGCCTAGGATCCTCTTTGTGAGGTACTTTTGTGGCCTCTCCAGTTGTTGCAGGTGTCTAGTGAGGTACATGCCAAATGGGGCATTGTACTCGATGACTGGCCTAATGAGGGAAGAGTAGAGGGAGACAATGACCTTTCTTCCTGGATGCAAAACTCTTAGTAATGAGATGTGCCACACAGAAGGACTTTCTGACCACAGTGGCAATGTGGTGATCAAAAGAGAGGTTGCTGTCAACCTGTGCTCGCAGATGTCTTATAAACTAGGCAGTCTGCAGACTGCCTAGTATTTACCTATGAACTACAGAGAGCCACCAAATGTATCTAGGCAATGGAATCAGGTCTTCCACACTTGGTGCATGTTTAATGAGGTTACATGTTTGGGACAGTGTGGTGTTGATCCCCCCTCCACAATCCCTAGGCTGAGATGGAGTATCGGCCACTGTTACAAGGTGGATCCAGTATAACTTACAAAATACAACAGTGGACACCATTATGAGTGGTCTGATATCCATGTTCATGGAAATGGATTACTGTGGACTCTATAGGTGGCAATGCATGTGCCTACCAAACAGATGATCTGAAATGTCTCACCACATAATGCTGATATAGATGTGGGAAGCATGGGAACTCTCTGGATGGAGCACAGGCACATGGCTGCACAACACATGGCAGATGACTGATCAGACACCTTTCAGGCTGATCTACTGGACACCATATGGAGCAAATGAGGCCTTAATTGTAACTCTGGTGCCAGCAATGGCCTCCGGGACCTCAGGGTAGTGGGCTAGGTCTTGGAATGCCAATATGGTGGTGGTGGTCTCCTCTGCTAACCTTAGAAACCATATATATGCCTCCAGGTCTACTTTGAAACATCTAAAACCCATAGCATCTAATTTCATAACATTGAGACTAGAACATCTAAAACCCAAAACATCTAAAACCTATAACATCGAATTTCATAACATCTAACACTGCAAATCACAAGAAAATAACATCCCCTCCACATATAACACCACCAAACTACCAAACACACTTTTTAGTACGTTTCTGCAGGGGGGCAAACCCCCCTGCACCCCCCCGTAAATTAAATATACCAACTCCAAGATCGCACTACAGTGGGGAAAAGTTAATTTCCTAACCCCACTGCATCAAGCCCCCCTGCAGAAACGTAGTAAAAAGTGTGTTTGGTAGTTTGGTGTTATTATATGTGGAGGTGATGTTATTTTCATGTGATTTGTACCGTTAGATATTATGAAATTCAGTGTTATGAGTTTTAGAGGTTTTGAAGGGGACCCATGCATCCACATACTGCACCATCAAGTCAAAGAAGTGATGCAAGACTCATAAGGATCCCCAAAATACGAGTGTCTTCCATCCGCACTGAAAGATCCCTCTAGCAAAGATGGTTATTTCACAAGTTTTCACGTTCACTGGGATAGGGCAGCCCAAACATCCTTCTCGAGAATACATGAGGATGGCACATGTCTACTACTTTCAGAATGATGTCACTCTCTGAACCATCATGATAAAGTATGTCTCCAATCATGAAAATCACTGCAGTTCAGCCATGGCAGACTATTCTGCAACTCAAAGGCCACCAATGTGCAACATTGATGACAGTGGCTCCCAAGGTGGCCCCTGACAATGAGATGAAGCAGATGCTGCTCCTAGTAACCTAGTGCAAGTGATGCACCCATACACACTGAAAAACTATGCTACTCACAAAAACTGATGGTCAAAGCTCATCCTGACAATTCATATCTGAATCATGCCTCCATGTTAGATTTCATCATTTGCATACACAGGGGCTCTAATTAAGCATACAGACTCATTCTTATGTCAGCATGCAGTCATTGGAATGCAATTCATACTATGCCATCTGCATGCTAGTGATGTCTGTGTCTCTGAAATCACACCTTCCTTGTGCAGCTCCACTCTAGTGCTCTATTTCACTTACAACATGTTCTTCATTTCTGAATACCCTCTCCTGGAAAGTCATTGCAGAAGATACCCCCCTTATAAAGGTTGCGGCTACATTTTGAAAAATGTGATCTGAATGGAAGTTATAATACTATGTTTTATGCATCTTTTTTGTGGTTAAGTCATTCATCCATATATGCCAGAACAGCAAGCAAGATTTACTTGGAGATAGGTCAAGTCAGAACAGAAAATTTAAACTTTTTTTTTGAGAAATGTAAGGAAGGAGAAAGGGATTCTTGGATGGTTAAATTAAATGGCTATGAGAAATTGTCTAGAAGACTGACCCAAGGAAACAAATACAGCCTAATTTTTCATTTCATAAGTTACATTCAAAGCTGACTGTTTAAATCAAATTAGTCATAATATACAAGTTTCACATGGACACAAGTGGAAATGTGGGCTTGTGATGTCTTCCTCTGACTAGGTAAGCAGAACAATAATCCAAGAGAAGAAAGTTCCCTGGGGAGACCATTAGACTACATATAGATTTGTTCCAGTAACAAGACAATGTACTGATCCATCCGCCGTTACTAGCCACATCAGTCTCCTACAGCAAACCCTGAGCAGTCCTCTCCATCCTTACAGTTTACTAGGTAAGAAAGAAATGGAAGTAGAGATTGCCACACCCTTCACACACAGACACAGACACACACACACACACACACACACACACACACACCCCCAACACAACACTAGACAATTTAGATTTGCCAGTCTGCCTACTACATATCTTTGGGAAAAAATTGCAGCACCCAGAGAAAACCCATGTGAACACAGGGAGGATATGCGGACTCCACACAAAAAGCATACCAGCCAAAAACTGAACCAGAGTACCTCTAGCTGTTAGGCAGAAATGCTACTTCACATGCTGCTGTGTCACCAGACATCCAATATATCTGACTTTTTAAACCTCTGAAGTGCATGAAGTTAAGAGATGTGATCAATGCAATGAAAGCTACATTTTCAAGGCATGGTATTCCAGAAGTAGCTGTGTCAGTTGTCCAAAATGTGCCATCCTAGCTTAACAGACTTTCAGAGGAATGAGAGTTTCAGCATGTTATCAGCTATGCAAAATGTCACACTGAAAATGCAGTGCAGATTGTCAACTGCTCTTGAACAGCATGAATAACAGTTATGTGGTCTGCCACTTGGCATTACTAGAATAAAGAAATACTGTATAGCAAGGTGCTGGCATATTAACAACTCATATGTATGGGTTGTAGATTAAATGGAAATGTTCTGCCAGCTACTGAAAATTAAAAATAGGTTCAAAAGATGAGACAAATCTCTCCTTCAGTGGAGAAAGGAAAAGGAGGTGAGGTAAGAATTCAGCACAGATTCAAAGACAAAAACAATAGTAGTTAGCTAAAGAAGTCTGAGCAGCTAGGATCATTTGTTGCTCAGACTATTCATGGCAGACTACTTTAGAAGAAAGAGAAGTCATCTGTTCAGACTGAATGTCTCAGAATGAGACAAATGGTGACTGGGATGCCTGTAGAACTGCTATATTCAAAGCAGTGCCCAAACAGGAATGCAAAGAGGGATCACCCCCCCCCCAAAAAAAACATTTTTTTTTTCAAGGACAGAGAGGATTCAAAGCCAGTTAAACAGTTCATGAAGTGAACACTAAAATGAGTTGTCAATTTGATTCCTATACACAGTGTATTATAACTGTAATGAAATTAAGGCTAAATGCCATAAGAGTACTCACACTCATGTCAGAGCAATAAAGTGAAACCTTAATAAAATTAAATACAGTCAATGCTATTTTTTGTAGAAAAACTCCTACTTCACCCCACTTCTCGTGAAATTATACCTAACAGTTCTATATATACAGCTCAGCAAGCTCCTGCCTGGTGCCCTGCAGAGATCTACAGCAAGAGAGAAACAAAAGAGAGACTTTGGAGTGATTAAGTACCATTTTTCTGCATTTTCGTGCTGCCTTTAGCTAATTCCACCTAAAACGCCAATTTTCTAGAGTTTCTGTGATTTAAAAAGCTTGTTTCGGCTACATATTGTACTTATTTTTACTGCCTGCACTTTAACAAAGTCATTTTTGTGTTTAAATTACCTGTTTACCTGTTGTAGGCTACACACTCAAGTGTGATAACCATTCCAGTGCATTTAAAGTGTTTTTTTTATTGTATCTGCTTTATTTTCTGAAAAAATAAATAAATAAATATATATATATATATATATATATATATATATATATATATATATATATATATATATACACACTGGTTTTTGCGAGTTTCTAAGCTAGTTTAATCCAGTTTTCAGGTTAGTTCCGAATTCAGGGCTGTGTTACAAGTCTCTGTGTTTGCCCATACCTTACTTGGATAGAAGGAAGTTTCCCTGTTCACTGTGAGAGAGGGAGCTTTGAGCAGCCTATCTGTCCCTGGAGGAGTGGTTTCAGCCCAGAAATTAGTAGTTTATTGGCCATTTTGGGCTAATTTCTACATCTTTCATTTCCCTGCTATAAAACCCCCATTTGCAAGTGTTTTGTGCGAATATACAGCTCAGCAAGCTCCTGCCTGGTGCCCTGTAGCTTTCCACAGCAGCAGAGAGACAAAAGGGAGACTTTGGAGTGATTAAGTATAATCTTTCTACATTTCCTTGCTGCCTGTAGCTAATTCCGCCTAAAATGCCGATTTTCTAGATTTTCTGTGATTTAAAAAGCTTGTTTCAGCTACATACTGTACTTACTTTACTGCCTGCACTTTAACAAAGTTGTTTTTATGTTTAAATAACATGTTTAACTGTTGTAGGCTACAGACTCAAGTCTGATGGCCATTTCTGTGCATTTAAGGTGTTATTTTTATTGTATCTGCTTTATTTTCTGAAAAAAAAACTTGTTTTCCCACCTTTCTAAGCTAGTTTAGTCCAGTTTTCAGGTTAGTGCTGAATTCAGGGCTGTGTTACAAGTTTCTGTGTTTGCCCATACCTTACTTGGACAGAAGGAAGTTTCCCTGTTCACTATGAGAGAGGGAGCTTTGAGCAGCCTATCTGTCCCTGGAGGAGTGGTTTCAGCCCAGAAATTAGTAGTTTATTGGACATTTTGGGTTAATTTCTATCTCTTTCATTTCCCTGCTATAAAACCTGCATTTGCGCGGTTTTGCACGCCGGGCAGCGCCGGTTAGCTAGGGTATAACTATTCCTGGCTCCACAAAGTCTACTCTTCAATTTTTCCCTTGGAACTAGACAAACTTTCAAAGCACTCAAATCATTCACTTCTCATCCCAGCACTTACCCAAAACTCATAGCAAGCACTAATAAACCTTAGCACTAGACCCCCCTATACTGTAAAGGACAAGGCTCTCTATTCGAACTTACCAGACAATCAGTAAAACAGTTCACTGTACCTATCCAGGCATGTCCACAGGGCAGTTTCAGGTGTACTCTCCAGTCCAACTGGTGAATCTGGGCATTTTGAGGCAATGTTACAATGGCCTCATGTACACAGACAACCCTCTCCTCCTTCCAAACACTAATACATGTGAGAGATGCAATTATACAGCCAAACTGGAGGCTAAGCCAAGACTGGACCAGGCAGTCAAGAGGAGAAGGGAATTACTTGCATCATACCACCAGTCTCAAATAGAACTATGAAACCAGCACTAGCAAAAAACACACATAAATACACAAAAACATACTCGGAGGCTCTAAATAAAAATCTGCAAAAGCAACAGAGACCTCCAAAGCAGACATCCAAGCAACCTCCACCCCCCAACACAAACCATGAAACACATACTTCACAAAACCAGTGTGCCACACAATCACAGCCCTTAAGGCGAATTAACATACCCAACACACTAGTAATAGGTGACGCTATAGTCAGGCACACTGACGTCCCACTAACTAGGCTGAACAAGGAGAAGGTTACGGTTAGTTGCTTGTCAGGTGCCAGGATCCGCCACATAACACAAGCACTCGGGTCACTCCAGAACAAGTACAAATATGACTCTGTCATTGTCCATGTTGGTGTGAACGACCTGAGCCGTACTTCCCTGGACAACATGAAAAGAGACATGGAAGAGCTCTCTGATCATGTAGCCCAGGCCAGTATGACCCTGACCCTGAGTAGCATCCTGCCCTCACCAAGAATGATACCACAGTATAAAGAAAAAAATATCAATTTCAACAACTGGCTAAGCTTCTGGTGTCATACAAAGGGGATCCAGTGTCTGTCAGCCTGGGATGACATGCTCAACAAGCCACGCTGCTTTGCTAGAGATGGTTTGCACCTGTCACCCTTAGGCTTTTGAATACTGGCCAAGGCTCTTGCCACCCCCATAGTGCCTTTTTTAGGCAAGGCTCAAAAGACAAACCCACCACCGTAAATAGCACAAGTAACAAAAAACTGAGGGTAATGCTGCTCAATGCCAGAAGTCTAAACCTCAAAATGCATGCACTCGAGGCACTCCTTGGTATACAGAAAATCGATATATGTGCAGTAACAGAAACCTGGTTTAATGCTCCAGAGAGCACCCCAGCACTACCAGGCTACAACTCATACCATATTTTTCGGCCACAAAACCCGGACCGAAATACAAAAGACGGGGGAGTATTCATATTCATCAAGGATACCCACACCTCCAGGTTAGTGGCACAGCACAATGCTTCAGAGATCATCCACGTGCAACTAACAACGGGCAAAACTGCTATTCACATTATAGCTTGCTACAGATCACCCACCATGTCCCAGGACCCCCACTCCGCATACCTTTAAACACTGGGAAACATAAAGGTCCTACCAAACACCCTGATATTGGGTGATTTCAATTACCCAAACATTAACTGGGTGAATTGCTCAAGTATGAACTCCCTTGCCCAACATTTCATTGAATTTATAAACTCAAATGTCCTGGATCAACTGGTCAACACCCCCACCAGAGGTGACAACATATTGGACCTGGTCATCACCAACATGGGCGACCGGTGTTCCACACCGGAGGCCAACTCCTCGCTGGTTAGATCGGACCATAAACTAATCACTCTGGATATTCACATTCCGCCACCACCCCCAGTCAAAGAAACCACTGTGAAAAACTTTACAAAAGCAAACTTCACGTTACTTAAGACCGAGGTGGGAAGTTTCAAAGCCCCCATGCTAAAGGATAACGCTGTGCAAGCTGCAAAATCCTTTACTAATGCACTCTACGGGGACGTACAAGAATGCATGGATCGTGCTATCCCAAACAAAACCAAGACTCACTCCTCCAAGAAAAGGAAACCAGTCTGGTGGACCCCTGCCATAAACAAGGTATACAATAGAAGGAGGAAACTAGTACAGAAAAGAGTAAAATCCCAAGAAGGAAAGACATCCCTGATCAGTATCAGCAAGAAACTACATTCTCTCATAAAATCATCCAAAACTAGCTTCGAAAGAAAAATTGCCATGGACTCCAAAGATAACCACAAGGTATTCTTTAGCTATGTCAAGAATCTAAGTGGCAATTCTCAGATCTGCTCGTAGTTAGTGCAGAATGGCACAAAATACACTGAACCGACCGATATAGCCAACATCCTGGCAGACAGGTTTAGTGCAAACTTCACCCCCCCTCTCACCCCCAAAAGGGCCCATAACTATACCCGAAGAATGTAGTACCCCTGAAATCAGACACTCGGGTTAAAACAGCCCTCTCTAAAGCCAAAAACACAGCATCAATGGGACTGGACGGTGTCCCAGGCTGCATCCTACATGAGCTCAAAGATGAGCTAACCCCTCACCTAAAACACACTATTTAAACTCAGCCTCTCCACAGGCTACATGCCCACACAGTGGCGCACAGCAATGGTTATTCCGCTCCACAAAGGTGGAGCCACAACGGACCCCAGGAACTATCGCCCTATAAGCCTGACTAGCTTGGTCTGCAAAGCTATGGAGGGTATCATCATGGATCTCATTAACAGAGACATTGGAAACCTCCAAACACTGGACCCTACCCAGTTTGGCTTTGTTAAGGGCAGATCATGCCTCCTAAACCTGGTGGACTTCTTTGAGACAGTTACCAAGGCTATAGACGAGGGAAAGGTGGTCCAAACAGCCTACCTAGACCTTGCAAAGGCCTTCGACACCATTCCCCACTCAGGTATTATAGACAAGCTCACCAGCCTGACCATAAACCCCTACGTCACGAGATGGGTTGCCAACTGGCTCACAGACAGAACCCACATGGTAAGAGTTGCAGGAGCTAGGTCTGACTCTAAACTGGTTACAAGTGGCGTTCCCCAGGGCTCAGTCCTAGGACCCCTCCTGTTTGGCATATACTTCTCAGAGGTACAGGCAAGCACAGGAGGAGTATGGCTGACCAAGTTCGCAGACGACTGCAAACTAGGGGCTATAATTGACTCTCCGGCTGACACAGACATCCTCCAAAAGGGTCTCACTGAGACAGATACCTGGTGTCAAAACCATGGCTTCAAGCTAAATGCCAAAAAAAGTATCCACAAACTACCACATAGGTGGTAGCCCACTAAATACGGAAGGCGTAATAAGTGTTCTGGGGACCCAAGTAGATAGTAACCTCTCCTTTGATAATCACATTGCCAAAGTGGTTAGAAAATCCTTCTATGTGGCCCACCTAATCACAAAAGGGTTTGCATCCAGATCGAAAGAGGTCATTGGGCCTCTCTACGTATCACTCATCAGACCCATCAGAGTACAATGCCCCATTTGGGATGTACCGTACAAGACACCTGCAACAACTGGAAAGACCACAGAAGCTTCTCACCAAGATGCTCACTGGCCTCAAACAGATGCCCTATGCAGCTCGACTGAAGAAACTCCAGCTGTACTCGGTTGCATACCGCCTACTCAGAGGTGATCTCTGCCTGACCTACAAGGCTATGTCCAACCCAGAATTGATGGACATGCTCCACCTAAATAAAACCATATCCTCTCGAGCCACATGCTCCAGGGATCTAAACCTCACCACAACAATAAATAGGACGTGCTGGAGGGATAGAGTCCTGTCCCAGAAACTTCCTATGCTCCGGAACAAGATTCCAATCTACATTAGGCAGAGCTCTTCGCTAACCCTCTTCACGAGAAACTTTGACGAGTGGATGGGAAACAAAGTTTACCCCAGGGATCACTTCAATGGCTCTGCTGGACAGAGGCACAGGGAACTAATCTAAGGAGGCGGCAAAATCCAATACATTCCGGCTAGGCTTATAAATGCCTTTGGGCAGATAGCCTAGTACCTACCTATGAACCTATTGTTGCATATTGGAGTAAGAAAAGATTCTGCAGTCTCTGCAATGTCTTTCATTTTTTCCCGGTTAGGGGTCACCACAGCGAATCACCAGCCTGCAGACTGATTGGCAGTGGAGATTTTTACGGTGTTGAATTGCCAGTCTGGTGCCCAACCTTCACAGAAGGCACACGAATCTCGAACCTTCAATCAGGTACCTGCATCTCGAACATTCACTCGACCACAGGTAGGAAATGCAGACTCCGCACACAAGGCGCCTAAACTGCAAAAATACTCCTACTTTAGCATTCACCTTTACCAAGTTGATCTGCTTTGCTCCTTTATGTTGTATATGTGAGTAAAAGCACACCCAAACTGCCACTACCTGAACCATAATGCTACAGAAAGGTCATAGCATGAAATGGTTACCAGTATTTAAATATTTCTACTACATATAAATATTCCAGAGATAAAATGTCAACTAAATACATCTCAAAAGAAAATTAACTTGTATTTTGCTTCTGAAAAGCAAAAGTTGGCTAGCTTCATGGTTCATAGGTAGGTACTAGGCTAGCGGCCCAACGGCCTACGTAAGCCTAGCCAACAAGGTTCCCTGGCTTACGCCACCCAAGAAAGTTATTTTCCCGTGCCACTGTCGAGCAGAGTCACAGAAGTGATCCCCGGGGTGTATTTCCTATTTCTCATCCACTCATCAAGATTTTTCTTGAAGAGTGCTAATGAAGAACTTTGCTTGACATAGATGGGTAGCCTGTTCCAGAGTATGGGAAGTCTCTGGGACAGGAATCTATCCCTCCAGCATGTCCTGTTTATTGTGGAGACAAGGTTTAGGGCCCTACAGCGTGTAGCTCGGAAGCCTTGGGATTTCTTTAGGTGTGGCATGTCCAACAGCTCTGGGTTTGAAATAGCTTTATATGTTAAGCAGAGATAACCTTGAAGTAGGTGATATGCTACGAAGTAGAGCTGGAGTTTTCTGAGGCGGTCAGTGCAGGGCATTTGTTTGAGGCCAGTAATCTTCTTTGTGAGGTACTTCTGTGGCCTTTCCAGCTGCTGCAGATGTCTTGTGAGGTACATTCCAAAAGGGGCGTTGTACTCTATAATGGCTCTAATGAGTGTAGCGTAGAGGGGAACAATGACTTATTTTTTCCTGGATGAGAACCCTTTTATGATGAGGTGTGCCACGTAGAAGAATTTCCTGACTACTGTGGTGACATGACTATCAAAGGAGAGACTACTGCCCACCTGGGTCCCAAGGTCTCTTATCACGCATTCGGTGTTAAGTAGATTGCTGCCGATGTGGTAGTTCATGGGTACAGAGTTTTTACCAAAGGGGATGACACTGCACTTTTTGGCATTGAGCTTGAGGCCATGGCTCTGACACCAGGCACCTGTCTCAGTGAGGCCCTTCTGTGCAGAGGGATGCAGCCTTAACTGAGACTTGGGGAATAAAGTTCAAATAGCGGCCCTAGCATTGGAGGAGCCAGGCAGGGAGGGGGAACAGAGAGGGTATGGCCCACTTGCCTCTCTAGGGGTTGTGATAAGGAGACCAGTATGCACTCAGGAGCATGTTGGGCAGTGAGATTTCTCCAGAAGAGTCTGAAGATTCCAGCACTTAATGAAGACCAGAGAAACCACTAATTGTGCTTCAAGGGAAGGAGAAGAGATACTTGGAAGAAGTGCTCTTACAGAAGTGAGGGGACATCATCAAAAGTCAGCCTACTGCATTTCTCTCCCTCTCTCTTCACTAACCGCATGCGGCTTACAAGACTACAAAAACAAAAATCTCAAACCACCCTGATGGTGGTCTGACAGCTCGCCCCTCCCAGTTGTTCCTCACCCAGATGATAGACAATGAATGGAATGACCAGTCAGGAAGGGGTTGCGGTTTGACAGAAGGGGCAGAAAGAGGAAAAAAAAAAGTGTAACATGTACATGCCTTAAATAATTGATACCTTTTTCTCTTTCTAACATTTCCACATGAATTCCACCTGGTCTGGTTTGCTGCACAATGTGAAAGTAAAGGTGCTGAAGCTGGTAGTACTGTAACTTACTCTTATTTTATATTATTTGAAAGCCAAAGGTTAACACCAAGGGTTAAGTCATCCAAGAGAAATGCAAAGCTCCATCACTGACTAGCAACTTAAGGGGCCAATCAGCAGCAACTTGCAATGAAAGTGATGCCCACCATATGTAAACTGAAGGAATCTCCCATGTGAACCTTAGGCAATGATAAGCCAGAGGGCATCCATTGTGCTTAACATCACTCTGCCTTGCAGCAGCAAAGATGCAAAATTCCAAATTATAGGTCATGACGGTCTCCTGGGAACAGAAACAGAAGAGCTAACTGAAGTAAGAGAAGCCGAAGATGGGACATTATTTTCTTCTGAAATGAATGAGAGAATTAAAACAAAAACGTATGCCTTTCTCTGAAGAAAAAAACATACTGCCTCCTAAGGACAGTCTATATTCTTTTTCAACAGCTATATATAAAAATTCTGGTCTTTCAGTGAAACTCTTGGACAGGTAAACATAACAAGCACATTTAGAGCCCACTTACCCACTGTGCAACAAGCTACATTCTGTGATGGTCAATGCCTGCTTTTCGAGGGACAGAGAGCACATCAGAAAATGTTGTTACACAATCCATCCAAAGTCTAAGACTTATTATAAAGCAGTAAGTGATAAAGGTGCGGTCATCTCTGAGCTCTATGCTGGGCTGAGGATACACAAGAGTCATCTCTGGGATACTTACTTGGACTGTTGCAGCACTACGTAGGGAGGTGGCAGTAGAGGACATTCACCTTCAACAGAAGATGTTTATTACCACAGAAATTAAACTCCTGTCACATTGCATGAAAGTTCTGGAGGATTGATTAATAAATGAATAAGCAGAGTAGTAGAAAGTAAAATGGAAGATTAGCAGTTTGTATTCAGTTCAAGGCGTGGCACAACTGACAAGATACTTGCAGTGAGACAGGTGGTTGAGAAGAAGCTAGAGATAGGGAAAGAGTCCAACTGGGCATTCCTAGACTTGGAGAAAGCATGTGGCAATGTCTCAAGCAAGTATATTTGGGCAGTCCTACAATGGATTGAAATCCCTAAACATTGGTAGAATTAATGCAGGCTATGTACAAGAACCCAATGACAAGTATAGTGTTCAGACTCACAGAGGAGTCCCAGTGGGAGTGGGAGTGGATGTGCACAAGGACTCAGCTTTAATCCCACTCCTGTTCATACCGATGATAGACTACAATAACAAACAGGTCAGAAGGACAGATCAACAAATTTGCTGTATGCAGATGATGTGGCATTACAGACAGGCTCCAAACAAGAACTTCAGCAAATGATAGGAAATGAAATGTAAAACTGAAGGCACATGGGATGAAAAGGAGTGCAGACAATGTAGTTGTAATGGCAACAAATTGTGGAAATCAGAAGAAGCTGAAAGTTGAGATAGAAGGGAAAACAGGGAACAGGTTAACAGCTTCAAATATCTGGGGGAGGAATGGTTAAGGGAAGTCTGAATAAGCATATCAAAGCCAAAATCAGAGGAGCTGCAGCCATATGGCAGAGTGCTGAGGTAGTGTGTGACAGAAGAATGCCAAACAAGCCACAGAAAGTAAGGTGTACAAAACAGTGGTACAACCTGTACTACTGTCTGTACCATACCTGTGCAGTGATGACAGAGCAGTTGAAGCTAGAAATGCCCAAGATGGGTGGTGGGATGCACACTGTGGGACAGACAAAGAAATAAGGACATCGGAGCACAGCAGAAACCCAAATAGCTCAAATTGCACAGGTCAAAAAGAACACAAGAGATGACTGTAATCCAGGCACATATGCAGGAAAGCACAAGACAATCTGGTGAAAATGATTTCAGACAGACAGGAAGAAGACAAGAGGAAACAAGGGAATGAAGGAAAGATGGATGGATTGTGAAAGAAAAGACCTGTGACAGGCATGACTATTGAACTGAGTGAGTGGCACTGAAGAGAAAGATAGCAATAGCTGATGCAACACCATAACCAGTATAGAAAATGGAAAAAAAAACAGGTTGAGAATATGCTTCAGGACAGGTCTAATGGATTAATGTCACCTAAGACTCCTCATTCTTGATATATTATACTACATTATAAATATATATATATATATATATATATATATATATATATGTATACAAACACACACACACATATATATATATATATATATATATATATATATATTTTTTTTTTTTTACATAAACATCTTTCTTAAATTATCACTTAAAAACATACACAAACATCCATTAAACAGAAAAGAGAACCATTTCAACCTTTTTACATTTAAATACAATATTCATCATTTATATTTTTTGTTTGCTACCATCATCAGGCCAACATTACAAAAATTTCTGAATTCCTGCCTTCCCTTGTACCTCAACTCCTCCTCCTGAACATTATTATGCATGTATTGTTCCCATAATTTCCATTTACTTCTATGTAATTTGCTCTTTCCCTTTTCTAAATATCCCTCTTCCAGTTGTTTTTTTCACTCTTATAATATTCATGCCTCAAACACAGATGGTTTATACTTGGATTTCCATTTTCTATCAACTGCTTTTTGGCAACCAAAAGAAAATTAAACTTAATAAGGTCTTTCTGTATCTAGGCAATTCAGATCCCGTATCCCAGCTCAGAAGAATAATTTCATTACTTACAGCCATTTGCTCACCCAATATTTCTGATAGTGTACTCTGTAGGGATTTTTTTTAAATCTGCCAACTCATTACATTCCCAAAGCACATGATCAGTGACCTTTCTTCTCCATCTCTCCTCCAACATCTTCTATTTACCTGAGGAAAATTTCTTTTAAGTCTGCTTGGGGTATAAAAATTCTTTTGCCAACACTTCAAAACAACGATCCTAACCCTTCTAGACTTGGCTACATACACGTCTTAGCATTGTTTTCTTTTAAATTGCTTTTCCAGTCTCTCTTCTCAATCTTTAACAACCTTCTCTGATTCTGACAGTTATCATTTATTACTTTATGCACCCTACTAATTATCCCCTTTTAAACAGCTGTTTTTGTTCTAAATTCAACTGAACTCTACCAGAGCAGGTTTTTCTCTAAAAATTACCCTATTCCTTTCTCTTTGCCTGTACTCTGAAATCAAGCTCTGGTAGGTAGGCAGTCATTAGCCTACAAGCCAAATGTCTTCTTGGCCTCATCCCACACTATTAATCTTTCCTGCTACACTTATTTGTTCCTAATATTTTGGTTCCTTTGCCAGGATTCCCCAGAAAATTCCAACCCCCTCTTGCCTATTTTCTGTACCTTAATTTATCTAAAAAATAGTTGAAATGTACCTACCCTTTCTAAATCTTTCGTCACCATCACATCCAGATAATTAATAGTAAAACCATTAATACGAGATTTATTTATATATACACCAACAATTCATCCAGCTTATCCCGGGTATCTACTCATAAAATAAAGATGCCATCCAGGAATCTAATGTAAAGGCATCCACTATAGATCTAAAAGGTGGATTCACAATATTTTTGTGAATTTTGAGGATGCCAAAAATGCTTGCTATTACTAGTTTATCATTATACATATATTCATAATCTTGTTTATTTATTTGCCCCTGTAATAACATGTATTTATTTATTTTTATTTAACATTTGTTAATCTGGAAAGTCAGACTTGGAACAAAGCCAATTTTCAGTGCAGGCCCGGGGAGAAATGCTCCAAACCCATGTCTTTGTAATATGGAAGGAAACCACAGCACCCAGAGGAAACCGACACAAATGCAAGGAGGACATGTAGACTCCACACAGAAGGCACTCCAGCCAAGAATCGAACCAGAGAACCTCTTGCTGTGAGGTGACAACACTATCGCTACACCACTGCACCATCCTATGTCTTCTAATAATAAATCTATTTTCAAAAAGGAAACATTAATTTAATTTCTAGAAACTTATTTATCAACCTCTTCCATTAAAAGCACATTCATATTATTGGTATAGTCTTGGCAATTCATTACAGCCAATCCCCCACCCTTATCTGGTTTCATTACTCGTATGGTTCTATAATTTGCCAATTCTTTAAATAATTTGCTCTCCTTATTAGTCATATTAACATTTGTCTATCTTGCTTGTGATAAAATTTCACGAATATCATATTCACATAATTTCTCAAATATCTGCAACTTGTGATGCACTGGTGGGTTAAAGCAACTGGGCCTACTTAAAAAGTAATTGTTCCTGACCCCACTTTTATCAGCAAACCACAGGGCTAAATTTAACTTTCTTGTATACAATGTTGAATCAGTTAAAGCTTGGACAGGATTAGAACACCTAGCTGCACAAAGGTCAACCCTTTTGCCAAAATATTCAGGTTCCTATCATATAGTCGAACTTGTACAATTTCAAACCCCATATGGGGAGACCATGACCATAAGTACGAACTTGTACAAGTTCAATAGTTTAAATGTAAATCTCCGTAAGGGGTGGTTTCTGCTCATTTCAATGTGGTGCGATCTCAGAGTTGGTATGTTTAAGTAGCGGGGGGGGGGGTGCAGGGGGCTTGCCGCCCTGCTTACAACAGCTTATTTTGTTTTTACTTCATTTTTTTCATCACTAGTCGAAGTTTTGTAACTTCGAACGGAATGGTTTAAACATTCCGTGTTCGAAGTTATAAAACTTTAACTATGTGATATAGACCCAAATATCCACATGGTAAACATCAATAATTTTGTTAGAATAGTTAAAATAAATACTTTTGAAATTGTCCACATCATTATAAACAAGTTGTGTAATTCCATCATTCTTATTACAAAAATCATCACCACTAACCAAATTATGTTGAGTCCCATATTCTTCTATACAGTCAGTCACATTTTCATCCGCAATTAGAAACAGCTCATTCGTAAAATATATAATTTCCTGTTGTATTTGCTGTAGGACAGATTCTTTGGTCTGGTTAATTGTTTCACATAGGAATTTGCCACTTTTTTGCTGGTTCCAAGAGTGTGAACACTGTTGCCGATTGTGAATTCTCTCCGAACGTCTCCCTCCTCTAAAAGGGCAGACTACTCATTGGGTTCCCTATATGCACTGGCTGATGTCATTCCTGTCGAATTACAGCTGGAGTTGTGATTGGTGCAACCATCATTGCTACTATGAAAACTAGGGAGCTTAGGGCACACACCTTGCCTTTCAAATCTTCAGTATCTCATTTCAATTTACCTATTTTACACTGTAAAATGGACTTAAACTCACTCCACATTGGTTATTATGAAACCAATTACCATCATTCATTTACTAAATTTCAAATCATTACAGACAGATTGATTCAAAGCATCCAACTCATTGGAGAGGGACTCACTTGGATTATTATTACATTTTATCATTAAATGCATGATGTCACAACCTGCATTGTCAAAATTAATATACCATTCCCTCAAGAATTCTGGGTTGTTAGATACTCTGTTTGGGTACCTCCACAGTCTCAAACCTTTAGGCCCTTGATGTTTGTCTAAATTCTTAGTAAGATAACTATTTTCGAGTTGAAGCTTTTTATAAGCCGATAACTTTTTTTTCAAAGGTTCACAACTGATAATTTAAAAAGAGCCCATATTTACGTTAATATAGGAGCTCACATTACTGTCCGTATCTAAATGGAACCAACTGTTCCACTCAGAAAATTGCCAATGGTTAGATTGATTCCCTGTGTGGTCCTGACCTGACAATACCGATGGAATCACAGAAAATCAAAGAACTGTCATTACCACTTCTCAATGAAGTGGCTAGCCCAGATTCAAAACAGAAGTAATAACCTGCTGGCTTAATTGCTGTATAAACAATGTCAGGTCTCCCACATTTTTCTAACTTTCTCCATTCAAGTTAAAACTGTCCGTTGCTGCACCAGCTACCAACAACATTGTGTAACAAACTGAACAACGAAACAAAACTCCCAAAAGAATATGGTATACAAGGACAATTTCTTAATGCCAGCAGTAATAAAATCAATCATTTCATTGCACTAAAAGAGAGTTAAAAGCTTTCTTTCCTTATTTTGATGGAACTTCCGGAGAACAAACTACACTATTCCACTTAAATACACAAACAAAAGTCATGTGATTAACATCAATTAAAAGACGATTAAAAATTTAAAGTGGAAAACGTTGACTTCCTAAAACAGTAGAACAAAATTTGTTTTGTGTATCATCTTTTATCTCTAAATCTAAACAGGTTATGATATCTTTATTTATGGTATGGGTGAAATGCAAAAAATCTACTGTATTGCTAATATATTCCAAAAATTAATTTAAACTATCCTCAGTATCTATGACAAAGATGTCGTCCAAAAATTGCCTGAACATGGACCAACAGTTGTTAAATTTGCCACCAAGTAAATACACCCTTATACATATAGAGGGTAATCAAGGGCACACTTACTTTTTGGATTGGAACAAATAAAGTTTGACCCATGAGCAAGTGTTCGTGATGAATTCTTAGAAAGAAGTGAATTATGGTGGCAATTGTTCCTTGATGCTATGAAATATTTGGGACTGAATTAAATGGGTTCAATTAATTGTTTTTTAAATATCAAACATTATGTCGTTTAAAAAGAAGTTATGACTAACATTACATTCCATCTATGTTGTTGATCTTAATCTATTCTTGACTTGTGGGGTCTCCGTCCATTAAATAGCTCATGTCAGACAAAAAAAAAAAAAAAAAACCTCTCGCGCTACAAGTCTACCCACAATACCCCCTCTCTACATTACCTCAGATCAGGTTTGCAGGCTAACAGAAGAAAATACGCTAGCTCAAGCCAGAAGCCATGTCCAAGGAGTATCCTAACAAAGAAACCCTGGACAGCATGTCGCTATACCAGAACTCTATAGGTGGGGACAGTAAGGTGGGACGCAAGAATAGATGATAAAGATCAACACCACAGATGGAATGTCATAACTTTATCTGATGTTGTCAATCTTCATCTATTCTTGACTAGTGGGACAGAGTGCCCGGCTACCTTGGAACCTGGGTGGCCCATTCCTAAGAATGTTCCAAGAACCATAGAAGCAAAGGAGGCTAACCCCCTGGAGACCATATCCAACTTGTAATGACTAATAAAAAGTATGTGGAGTAGCCAACGCAGCAAATTTCTGACATGGAAGCTCTAGAATGAAAAACAGCTGAAGTTGCCATAGATCTGGTACACTGTGCTTTCACTGGCATAGGGAGTCAGATTCTTTTTCATATAAATAAAGGAAATGCAATCTCTTAACCATCTTGATAGAGTAAACTTAGAAACAGATTCGCCCAAGGTTATGCTCGCAAAAGACAAACTGTTCTGATTGTCTAAAATGCCTAGTTCTGTCCAGATAAAAATGTAACTGCTTGTGCGTGTCCAGAAGATGCAAGCAGTATTCACCTTTATTAGAAAAATTTGGGAAGAATACAGGCAAGTCTATAGCTTGATTAACACTGCTCTCTGAAATCACTTTAAGAAGAAAGGAAGGGTTTGTTCCGAGTGAAACTCTGTCTTTATGGGAAACCATATAAGGGGGTTTAAAACATAGAGCCTGTCATTCAGATACTCGTCTTGCAGAGGTTATAGCTATAAGAAGCAACGTTTTCCAAGAAAGAAATTTTAAGACA
Organism: Protopterus annectens; assembly: GCF_019279795.1. NCBI lineage: Eukaryota > Metazoa > Chordata > Ceratodontiformes > Protopteridae > Protopterus > Protopterus annectens. The sequence continues at coordinate 342,944,749 of NC_056746.1, read as the reverse complement.
CAGATAGCAGGTTCAAACAGGGAAAATATAAGAGACTGAAATACAACAGTGAAATCCCATGGTGGTACAGGATCCTTGAATGGGGGCTTGAGAAGAATGGTGCCCTTCAGAAAATCCTTACAAAGCCAGTGTGACATTAATGGCTGATAACTGAAACAGTTACGGAAATTTGAAATAGCTGCTAAAATAATCTCAACAGTAGAAGTTGAAGCTTTTCTACTAGTGCTGAAAAAGGATCCAGACCATTATCAGAAGCCCAAACAGAAAATCTCTTCCATTTACTACGGTAGAGATTCCTGGTAGATGATTTATGGGATGCCAACAAAATGTGTCGTACAGGAGAAGGTATGTCACTATGCCAGACAACTAAAAGAATTGGAGAAACCAAGCAGTCAGCTTGAGGGTCTGTAGACTGGGATGCACTAGTCCCCGAGGATGGGACAGAAGGTCCAGAACTGGGTCCAGAATCTATTTGTCGAGGCCAGTAAGATGCAGTGAGGATTACTTTGCTTCTCGACCGAGCTGCTTTATTGAGGAAAAGCAGGATCACAGGAAAAGGCAGACAGGCATAAAGGAGACCCAGGGGCCAAATGAGGAGAAAAGTGTCTCTGGGGGACTTCCCTTGTGGGGGAATTAGGGCAAAGTAGCTTTTGCACTTGTTCAGGGGGGAGGCAAATGGGTCACAGCAAGGCTGGCCCCAGCGAAGAAAAATCTTCGTCATTCTGGAGTTTAGGGACCAATCGTGAGGCTTGTCCAGAATCACGTTTGAACTCCTTGGGATGTGCGTTGCTATCAGAAAGTGGTTGGAAGTTATGGCCCACTGCCATACTCTAAGGGCTTCTCAGCACAGCATGTAGGACTTGGATCCCCCATTTGTTGATGTACCAGACTACAGACATGTTATCTGATTGAAAATGTATCGTCCCTTGAAGTAAAACAGAATGAAACGCTTGCAATGCTAGATGCAGTGCCCTGAGCTCCAGAACACTGATATGCAGATTGGCCTCGGAGGAGTCTAAGTGCCTTGGAATGTCTTCCTTAGATAATGCCTCCCCACCCCACCTGGGAAGCATCAGTGGTCACTATGGCCTTGGGTTGATGGAGGACAAAGGGACAGGCTAGAAGAATCTCCTTGGACTGCATCTACCAGGATAGGTCATTTCTGCCAGCTGGATACAAAAACTACATGATTCATGGGGGGAGGTTAGAATAGACCATTGGTTCGCAAGCAGCCATTGAAGACGTCTCATGTGAAATCTTGCCAGTGGGACTAACATGATTGCTGTTGCCATAGAGCCCAATGCTTGCAGAATTTGCTGAGCTGGCATTTTGCTTGAACAAAGAACAGAGTGAACCCGCGATTGTATTTTCTGCAACCTGTGGAGGGGAAGGGATGCCACACAAGACAAGAGTGTTGACACGAGCTCAGATTTATAGGTTCATAGGCAATGACTAGGCTATTGGCCCTAGGGCCTGTATAGGCCTAGCCAAAAAGGTACCCGGCTTTTGCCACTCAAGAAAATTATTTTCCTGTGCCCCTGTCAAGCAGAGCCACAGAAGTGATCCCCAGGATGAATTTCTTATTTCCCATCCAATCATCAAGATTTTTCTTGAAGAGTGCTAATGAGAAGCTCTGTTTGACATAGAGAGGTAGTCTGTCCCAAAGTATGGGAAGTCTCTGGGACAGGAATCTTCCCCTCCAGCATGTTCTGCTTATTGTGGTGACAAAGTTTAGGTCCCTAGAGCGTGTAGCTTGGAGGGATTGGGATTTCTTTAAGTGGAACATGTTCAACAGCTCTGAGTTTGACATAGCTTTGTATGTTAGGCAGAGATCACCTCTGAGTAGGCGATGTGACTGAGTAAAGCTGGAGTTTTTTGAGACTGTCTGCATAGGGCATCTGTTTGAGGTCAGTAATCTGCTTTGTGAGGTATTTCTGCAGCCTTTCCAGTTGTTGTAGATGTCTTGTGTGGTACATACCAAAAGGGGCATTGTACTCTATAATTGGTCTAATGAATGATGAGTAGAGGGGGACAATGACCTCTTTTTCTGGATGAGAAACCTTTTATGATGAGCTGTGCCACGTAGAGGGATTTCCTGACCACTGTGGCGATGTGATTATCAAAGGAGAGACTACTGTCCACCTATGTCCCAAGGTCTCTTATCACACTGTCAGTGTTAAGTACACTACCGCCTATTTGTGGTAGTTCATGGGTACAGAGTTTTTACCAAAGAGTATGACAAAGCACCTTTTGTCATTGAGCTTGAGGCCATGGCTTTGACACCAGGCATCTGTCTCAGTGAGGCCCTTTTGTAGGATGTCCACATCATTAGGAGTTTCGATTATGGCTCTTAGTTTGCAGTCATCTGCGAACTTAAGTTATCCCAAGACCTTCTGTGTTAGCCTGTACTTCAGAGAAGTAGATACTAAACAGGAGGGTCCCAGGACTAAACCCTGTGGTACTCCACTTGTCACTGGTCTGAAGTCAGATTTGGAGTCTGCTACTTTCACAGTGTGGGTTCTGTCAGTAAGCCAGTTAGCAACCCATCTTGTGACACAGGGATTTCTACCTAGTTTAGTGAGTTTATCTAATTCCAGAGTGGGAGATGGTGTTGAAAGACTTTGAGAGATCTAGATAGGCTGTGTGAACCACCTTACCTTCTTCTATTGCTCTGGCGACTGCTTCAAAGAAGTCTATCGAGTTTAGGAGACATGATCTGCCTTTTACAAACCCAAACTGTGTAAGGTCCAGAGTTTGAAGATTACTAATGTCTTTGTTTACGAGTTCCATGATGATACGTTCCATGGCCTTGCAGACCAGGCTCATCAGGCTAATGGGGCAGTAGTTCCCAGGGTCTGTTGTGGCTCCCCCTTTGTGGAGTGGGATAACCGTCGCAGTGCGCCATTCAATGGGCACAAAGCCTGAGGTGAGGCTATGACTGAACATGGTACTTAGGTGGGGGTGCCAGTTCATTCTATAGTTCATGTAGAATGCAGCCTGGGATGTTGTCAGGTCCCATGGATGCTGTGTTCTTGGCTTTGGAGAGTGAGGTTTTTACCTGTGCAGTCGTGATTACAGGAACTTTGCATTCTTCTGGTATAGAGATGTGCCCTTTAGGGGGTAAGAGGGGAATAAAGTTAGCACTGGACCTATCTGCCAGGATGTTGGCAATATCAGTTGGTTCTGTATATTTAGTGCCATTGTGCTGTAACTCAGAGCAGATCTGAGTGTTGCCATTGAGATTCTTGATATAGCTATATGCTTTGTGGTAGTCTTTAAAATCAGTTGCGATTTTGTTTTCATAACTTGCTGACAAGGGTGTTCCTCCAATCATAGGATTTCACTTTTTTTTTTTTTGCAACAGTTTCTTTCTTCTGTTGTAGAGTGTTTATGGCAGAAGACCACTAGATTGGCTTCTTTTTTTTTTTTTTTTTTTGGAGGATAGCATCTTGGTTCTGTTAGGGATAGCACGATCCATGCACTCGTGTAAGTGCTTATAAAGTGTATTTGTGTTGGATTCAGCAGTCGTACCTCTATTGTCCATCTGCATGGGTGTCATGAAGTTTGCCACTTCTGACTTAAGAAGCGTGAAGTTGGCTTTGGAGAAAATTTTTTACGGTTGTTTCCCTAATGGGGGTGGGGGTGGGATGTGGATGTCTAGGGTGATTAGCTTGTGGTCGGATCTGACCAACGAGGAATTGACCTCTGGTGTAGAACACGTTTGCCCATGTTGGTAATGACCAGGTCTAAGATATTGCTACCCCTGGTGGGGGTGTGGATAAGTTGATCCAAGGTGTTGGAATTTATGAATTCCAGAAAACGTTGAACAAAAGAGTTGGTACACAAGTACTTTTCCCAGTTAATGGTGGGGTAGTTGAAATCACCCATTATTAGGGTGCTGGGTTGACCCTAATATTTTCCAGTGTATCAAGAAAAGAGGAGTAGGAATCCTGGGACATGGTGGGGGGTTTGTAGCAAGCTACAATTTGGATTGGGGTCTGTAGCAAGCTACAGTTTGGATTGCGGTCTTGCCCAGAGTTAGTTGCACTTGGATAATCTCAGATGCATTATGCTGAGCAACTAGCTTGGAGGTGTGGACATCTTTAATGAATATGGACTCGCCTCCGCCTTTAGTGTTTCGGTCTGGGTTGGGTGGTCAAAAGGTGTGGTATGAATTATAGCCTGGTAATGCAGGGGTGCTCTCTGGAGCTTTGAACCAGGTCTTTGTCACTGCACAGATGTCGATGTTCTCAATTTTAAGGAGTGCCTCAAGTGAGTGCATTTTGAGGTTTAGAATTCTAGCACTTAGTAGCATTACCCTCAGATTTTGCTTGCTTGTACCGGTTACGGTGGTGAAGTTGTCATCTGTACCTTGCCTAAAAGGGGCACTATAGGGGTGGCAAGAGCCTTTGCCAGTATCCGGAATCCCAAGGGTGACAGGTGCAGGCCATCTCTGGCAAAGCATGGTGGTCTGTCGGTCATGTCATCCCAGGCAGACAGATACTGGATTCCCTTAAAATGACACCAGAAGCTTAGCCAATTGTTGAAGTCAATCATTTTATCCTTGTACTGTGGCATCATTCTGGGTGATGGCAGGATGCTACTCAGGCCTAGGGTCATACCTGCTTGGGCTACAAGATTGGAGAGCTCCTCCATGTCTCTTTTCATGTAGTCCAGGAAGGTACTTCTCAGGTCATTCACACCAACATGGACAATGGCAGAGTCATATTTGTACTTGTTATGGAGTGACCTGAGTGTGTGCGTTATGTGGCGGATCCTGGCACCCGACAGGCAGCTGACAGTAACTTTCTCCTTGTTTAGCCTGGTGAATGGAACATCAGTGTGCCTGACTATAGGAGTCCCCTATGACTAGAGTGTTGGGTACGTTATGCCTTATGGTCCGTAGTTGAGTGGCACACTGATTTTGTGGGCCATGTGTCATTCGGGTTGTGTTGGGAGGTGGAGGTTGCTTGCATTTCTGCTTTGGAGGACTTGGTTGTTTGGGCAGATTATTATTGACAGCCTCTGTGAATATAGGCATGTGTTTTGTGCTTCTATGTGTGTGCTTTGGTGGTGTAGCATTTGAGGGACTATGTGATGAACGTGGTGAGGTGCAAGTGTTTACCTTCTCCTCTTGACTGTAGTCCAGTCTTTGGTGAAGAGAGCTTTGCTTCCAGTTTGGCTATATAAGTGCATCTCTCACAGGTTGTAGTGTTGAGCGGTAGGAGAAGAGGGTTGTCTGTGTACATGAGGCAGTTGCTGCATTGCCCTAAGATGCCCAAATTCATCAGGCAGACAGGAGAAAACACCAGGAGCGGACCTTTAGACATGCCTGGATAGGTGCTTATTTATTAAGTACTAAAAACTGTTTTCCTCTAGACAAGTGAGGAAAGTTGAGTGCTGTAGTAATTTGTAGCTTATTTAGTGCTTAAAACGAGTTCTGAACAAGTTCTGAGCTCAAAGAAAAAGAATTGAGTGCTAAAACTAAAAAGCTGGCTAGTTGTAAGGGAAAATTTTAAGAGCAGACTTTATGGCGCCGGGAATACTTGGGGCTCAGGAGTTTACAAACAGTCCTGGAAACAGCAAATCTGTATCTGGGCTAGACTTGTTACAGGAAAGGGGGAAAACGAGCTTAGAATTTATTTTTCAGTAAAGTGGAAATGGAGAAAGCTGGAACAGAAGTGAATTCAAGGTTAAGAATCTGAGTGGGTTGGCCTTCACAAATGTTCTCTCTATATTAGATTGAATGAACTAATGACACTAGACTGGGAGAAGTGTCGCAGATCAAATATACATATCTTGAGAAGGGGTCAGTTGTGACTTCGCAATACTGACAGTGATGCCCAACTGTTGAGATAGCTCCAGAATGAAGTCCATTGTTTGCAGAAGTAGATGCCTGGTGGAAACTGTTAGGAGACAAGTTGCCTAGATAAGGAAATGCCTGGAATCCATGCAGCCTCAAATGTGCTATGACCACTGCCAAGTATTTGCTGAACACCGTGGGGGATGTGGCGAGACCAAAGGGCAGCACTCTGAACTGGTAATGACTGGCTCCCAGATGGAAGTAGAGAAACTTTGAGCGTTTGTCCATATTTATGTGGTAATACTAGTTTTGAAAGTCGATACAGCGCATCCAATCATTTTCCTCCAAGGGAAGTACTGACCGAACTGTGACCATCTGGAATTTTGACTATTGGACAAATTTGTTTAGAATGCGGAGATCCAAAATTGGTCTCCACTCCCCTGTTTTCTTTGGCACTAAAAAGAATCCGGAGTAAAATCCAGATCCTAACTGGTCTGTTGGGCCTTCTTGGATAACTTTCTACCAGCTTTTGTATTTCTAATGCTGCCTGATCCATCTGACTGGGTGAAACGTCGGGGAGTCTTGTTCAGGTTCTCAGGTAAAGGGTGAAAGGGATTGAATAACCTCTGGAAATCATCTTTAGCACCCAGGCATTGGTAGTTATGTGTCACCAGACGGTTGGGTGCAAGAAGAATCTTCCCCCGACTGCCTTCAGAGGCAAGCAATCGGGCCCCCTTTCAGGACCGCTGATAGGGATGACCAGAGGTGGTCTCCCTGGAATCCTGATTCTGCTGACCACCTCTTCCTCTAAGATGGCATCTTCCACTGCAACTCCAGCCTCTGCCCCGACAGGAGTCCATACCACGTGTCCTGGAAAAGCTTCTAGGACTTTTTGAACCACATCTTACCACGCCTTTGATTCCTGGAGTAGGATCATTAGAGTGGAAAAATGTACACCAACACAGCAGAGTCTTTCCATCCTTTTCACACCTGGACAGAGTTTCCTTAACTTTGGGCCCAAACAATGAGGATCCGTCAAAGGGAGCAGTGATGAAGGAAGACTTGAATGATTCCACAAACTCACACAGGGGCATCCAAGCATGTTGTCGAATAGCAATACCTGAACCTGCTGACCTGGTTGCCCCTTCAGCTGCGTGCAATAAGCCTCATGGGCAAGTTCAAAATGGACTCCAGGGTAGCTAACTGGGAGGTCACCTTATCTTTAACCCCCTCAGCCACTGCTTCCACCAGGGTATAGGACAGCTCCTTGACCAGATCCCTCTGAAGTCAAGTGTACCAAAAGGTTAAAGGACCCGATGGAAAAGGTCAATGATGCATAGACTCATTTCCCAAATCTGCCCATCACCCTGGACTCTTGGTTAGGGGGATGAACAGTAGAACTTTCCTAGTTCTTTTTTTGTGGCTGCCGCTACCACCATGGCATCAACTACTTGCCCTTGGTTCAATGTGGATGGTCTTCGGGGGCAGAAAGTATTTTGTCAGGTCTCCAAGGGGACAGGTTCTACAAAATCAGTAGCCTTCCAAGCCCACTGAACGATCAACTTAATTAGGTCATCATTGGGTGGGATCATCCAGGAGGTAGAGGGGTGAGCACCAAAGGCCTCCATTGTACACAGATTCCTCATATGGAGGGTCTTTGGGCTTCCAACCATCCCTCTGTTTTAGGATCTCAAAAAGGTCTCAGAAGGAGAGGTCTTCCGGGGGTGACCATGAGGAGCCCTCCCTCTCATTGAAATCATTGTCCTCCGTGACCGATTCCTCAGGAGAATCAAGGTGTTTCCTCTTACACAATCTCTTCCGAGGTGACTCTTCAGTGGGAGCATCTGAAGAGGACTCGGAAGATGGCAAGCCTTTAGAAGGCAACTCTTGCAACCTTGGAGCTCACTTGTCCAGGAGTAGAGGTTGGTGGTAGAACGGATAAACCTGAGGTCAAAGGCTGAGACTCTGGTAACACAGGAGCCACCTGAGACGAGGCAGTGGCCAAGGCTCTTTCCATGACTTGAAAGGCATGACCCCCTTTAGGAGGGATGGGAGCCTGGAAACATGACAAACTCAGAACCGGGGTCACAACCCTGCCCCGAGAGACCCACCTGACAAACAAGAACCAAGGATGGGTCCTCTGTTGGCACAGCCTAGAGAGACTAGACAGACTATAGAAAAAAAATCTGAGCAGACTCAAACTCCTTGGGCCCAACTGCAAAGACATGGTCCTGGGGACCAGTCAATCCCAAAGGCATCAGAGCCATACCCGGCAAAGACACAAAGGTTATCAGTGCCAAAGTAATTGGAACCTGTGAAGTTGGAGTCAAGAGCTCTAATGCCTGGGAAGAACAGTCTGCACCAAAAGGGAGAGGGGGCTGAGAAGATGAGGGAGGACCCTGCTGTCAGGATCTGATCTACCAACCTTACTATATCAACTTCTGACAAGACTTCTGGTGGAGTGACTGGATAATCCAAAAGGAGACTCTGGCCTTTCTAGAAAGGGGATAGGGAGTTGTCTGAGGGAAGGATCAATGCAGGGGGAATAAGTGTTCCTGAGCAGAGTAGAAATATCAGTCTTCGGCACCATCTGCTGAGCAGTGGCAGATGTCGGCACTGTCACAGAAGCAGTGACAATCTGTGCTGGTGCTGGAACCGTAGTCAAAGTGGGAGTTGTAGGAGTCAGTTTGAGTTGGCGTCATGGCTGGTGTCAATGGCACCAGTAAGGGTAATGATGACAAAGATTCATTCCATTCCGAAAGCTTTGGAACCTTAGATTTCATTTCCGAAGAGGAACCAGCAGATGCAATCTTCTGCTTTTTAACAGCTAGTGCCGAAAGAGATGCTGGCACCGAATGGGAAGCTTTGGAACCAGAGGCCAGAGGAAATGGGTCAGCCTTGGACAATACTTCCACAAAAGGGGCTTTAAGAAGCCCTTTGAGAATAAGTTTATTTCTACGTTCTACCAGGGATCTATTACTGAACCTCTGGCAGACTGTACAGTTAGTACTTAAGTGGGGCGCACCCAAATATACACAACAATCATGGCCATCTGAATTTGGCATTTTCCTGCCACACTCTTCACATTGTTTAAATCCAGCAGTAGAACTTTTAGATTTTTCGCCCATCGCCCTAAATAAAAAAAAAGCAGGAGAGGCAGAAGAAAAGTAAAGAGGAGAAAAAACAAAATAAAAAAAAGAACGGTTTACCTTTAAAACCGCAAATCACAGTGGTTCGAGTGTTCATATGAGCGACTTGAAACCACGAAACTGGAAATATCAACAGTCAATGTGCGAAAAACAGCAAATCAAAAAGCAGATTTGCTGTTTTTCTAACATTAATGTCGAAGAAAAAAAAAGTGTAAAGTAGAGGGTCAAGCCACCCTGCACCCCCCACTTTATTATTCTAACTCTGAGATCACACTACAGTGGGGAAAGGAACAATTTTTCGATCCCCACTATAGGGCAATGTGCCCCAGAATGTTGAATGTGCAATGAGCGAATCTCACTGTGCATTCGCTCATTGCGCATTCAAACCTTTTTCCGTTCAGTGTTTGCAAACTTTGCAGACTGCCTTTCGGAATTGTTCTGTTTGCCCTTGTGCAATATGTGGTTTTAAAGGTAAACAAAAAAAAAAACAAGCAGTCACACCAGAAAATAAAAGAAAGCGCTATCAACAATGACAGGAAAGACTACCTAATGGTAAAGTAGAGGGGGAAGGGAACTACCAACAACGGTAGTGGAGATTACCAATGGTAAAGGGAAAGGTAACACACACACCAGCACTAATGGGTAGACCAGAAAAAAAAGAGAGAGTTCTAAAGAGTTTAGAAATTAAATAACAGTTATAGAAAACAGACAAAAAATATAAAGTTTTACTTGGCTCCAAGAGACGAGTCGGCTGACATGTTTTGCTGCAGGAGCAGCAAACGAGATCAGAGGTAATGTAGACAGAAGCAATGTGGGTATATACTTGTAGCTCGAGAGAGTTTTTGGCTGATGTGAGCCATTTAATGGCTGGATCGGTTCAGAGGATCAGAAGCGCAGACCCCACAAGTAAAAAATTGATGAAGATGGACATCAGATCAAGTGTTTTAATAGATTTTTTGTTTATAACAAAATACATTTTAGGATTTGGACAGTAATTTTCTGTTTTATCACTGTATATTAAATTATGAATGTAAAACAATAACTGGTTTGTCACATGGTAGGCTTGTACACTTGACCTTAACAGTTTATGATTTCTGACAAAATTCCAGTACTGGGAATGAAAGCTTTTAAGTAAATAAAGTGGCTTTTTTTCTGGATAAGAGTTTAAATTCTGGTTGTTACTTTATTACCCTGCATTTTTATCATCATTTTTATTAGCGTATGATCAGAAGCAGTTATTGGAGGTGTGTTAAAGCTTTTCATTACATGCGCATGTTCCTGTGAAATATAATTTGTTTAGTCTAGCCCAGTTACTGTACCTTGGGGAATAATACGTAAATTTTGTCAGAGTTCCTACTACTGAATTCACATCTTCCATACATTTCTTCAGAAATCTAGCCTGTTTTGTTATATTTTCCCTTCTAGGTCCCCCAATACATCCCCACAACTACAAATCAAATTCCAATCCCAAATTATAAATCTTCCCTGTTGAAAATGGATTTCTGCCAAATTTATTTTAAGCTCCACAATAGCAGTTTTCAGTGGAATATAAATGCATGGTGTTGTAATCCTCCTCCCTTGCCAACAGACCATTACTACCACAAATGTACCATTTTTGTCTTTCCCCCATCTGTCATTCTTGGAGCCCCTGTAGCAATTAGTATAACTACTCCCCTTATTTTCTGTCCACAATATTCTGCTGGATATCCATTCTGAAATCCTTTGTCAATTTCACATATTCCTTTCTTTCCAAATGTGTCTTCAGCAGCATTGCTATCTGTACTCTACATTTCTTAATATAATTCAAAACACGCAAGGCCAATCATATTCCAGGATAATACTGACAGCATAGCCATCATGATAAAAAGCTATCTGAATGTGCACTTCCAGCTTTTGTGTTGCATGCATAAACTAATATTTGGCGGGCTGATCTTTTGTACAGTTATTTCTCATCTCCATTTGAACCTATGTCACATTTTAAGACTTTTGCTTTTAAATAAAAGCCCTTAAAAAAAGATTTTACACCCCCATCCCCTATTAACGTGGAACAAACACACAAAGCTAAGTGCATCTTCAAAACATTAAGTTTAACCCTCCAGAAAGCAGCAATTACCCTAAATTGACAGCTGCACCTACAGGCATTATCTAACCTAAAATTAAGTTTATCCATGCTAAAGTGCCTTGTTACAGTCTGTGTTCCCACTTACACTGAGACTGTGTTCTCCTATCTCTCTTCCCCTCCCACATATGGAAACAGCTTGTATGCTTTCAGAAAACATTAACTTTTAGCGCTAAGAATAAGTGCACTGGTCATCTTTAAATAAAACTAAACTGTACACTGTTCTATTAACTGCATTACAGTATTAAAGCTGCTAGGGAGGGTGTTACCTCTTAGGCTCATCATCCTTCTTGACGACAAAATGGAAAAACCATTTCTGAGAAGGAGGCAGAAGAACTACTGGTCACTGCATTAGTGGACTTCATAATCCTGATAATCTTTCCAAAGAAGAGGTCTTCTATGGAAACTTCCATACAAGACGGCTTTCATGAGATGCAGATATTTTTAAAACTAGGACCTCTGAATCCTCTTTCTAGGAAACAGACCCTCCCTTCTATCCCTAACATCAGAAGGCTATGGCCTGGGCTAGCCAAGAGCACAAAGCAACAAGTATGGAAAAGTAAATGGCAGATGTCAGGCAGTGAGACATGTGCTGCACTCAGCCACACACTGCTCAAGGCACAGTTCTTGGGAATCCAAGCTTAACAAGCATCATATTGCAGAGAAACACACACAAATGATGTGGTCATTCCTGCACACCTAGCTGCTACAGGAAAATGAAAAGGCATCCTCTCAACTCTAACCAAAGTCATACATGACCAAAGGGAAAGCCAGGTAAGCAGATCTCGCAAGGAAGTATTACAGGAGGTTTCCTGGAAGGGGAGGTTGAAAGACTGGTAGGTGGTGCTTATAGGACTGCTCTGTGTGAATTGTCTGGTCATGATCATGTGCCAGATGCTCAAGTACAAGTGAACTGATGCAGTTACCCTAGCCTGCACCCCTAAACTGGCTGCTAGAGTACACCTCTTACCTCTCTCACTTACCAATGAGGGGCACAATTCTAAACCCCCTCAAGGAAACTCATGACAGGCTCAAGATGTCCGACTAGTATCTGGTCTCCTATTTTATTACCTTGCTGGTCAAGAACCATCCTAAGATCAAAAAGGGGGCCCGCCAACTCCACCATACGTAAGCTGCTCCGAATTTCAAGACCATCTCCACTGGGTGGCTGGGCAGAAGAAATCACCCTCAACAGTTCTGTGTCATGCTCCTTTCCCATAATACAGGCAGTGCTGGCATGGACTGTCACTGTGGTAATGTAAAGAACTTTTAGAAGGTTTTGGTGTTTTAGGTACTGGAATATGAATACTTTCTATACTGAACAGTAAAATTGCGATCTGAACTCTGTCAGTAAAAGAGGCTGTTAATACAGAGGATTGGTGTGACATTTTTTTCTCTAACACCTTAACCCCACCCACCCCACCCCCACCTCACATGCAGAAATGATAGAACAATGCCAAGATGTGGATACCAGCATAACAAACATTCATTTTTAACCAGTACAGTAGACATCTGAAGTCAGTTCAACATTTTTTTAATCCATTAGACTGATAACAGCCAAGAATGTCATGTGTTTACAAAGCACACAGAAGGTTACACTAACACAGCTATAGCTGCCAAATGGCTTATTTCACATAATAAACCAGGAAACTGCAAGGACAACAAGTGGTATGTGAGCAATTACAGTAAAACCCATTACTGTACTGTGTTGAACTGTAAGGTCCCATTTCCATTCTACTAGATTAATGCAGGCATGTTAACAAGAAATTGTCCATTTTACCATAAATCCTAGACAAATGTGAAATAGTACAAAATTAGCTGAACCGAGTGAAAAAACAACACTTACGTAGATAAATAGTAGAAACAAATTAAACACAGTAATGAACTTCAAAGCTTTGTGCACTGAACTGGTTAGAACTGAAATGCAATAATAAAGTGTGTCTGAGAAAATTACTTTAGCAATGCAGTGCATTTCTCTATATTGAGAGAGAAATCTTCCCTAGAAAGTTAACTTACAAAAGTATATGGTTATACCAAATTCTACAGAAACTTAAACAGTGTACCCCTGCATGCACATCCTGAACCCCAGCAATACAAAAGCAGGGACAGCAAATCAGAGGTACCACTAGGGACCATACTGCATCCATAATAAATTGTGTTCATACCTCTCAGACTCAGTGCAAGAAATCTGGACAAAGCCTGACAGAATAGGGGGACAAAGGCCCAAAAATAGGGAAACGTTTTAAATACTGCTTTTATAAAGATGCTAGAACAACAAGATTTGTTGTAATATGCATTTTCTGAGGGATATGAAGTCTAAACCTTAAATGCACGTCATTACTCAGTGACTTTAATCCTTAGATAATCCTAGTTTGTCAGAAAAAAAAAAAATTTTATAAGCAACAGACCAAAAATATGAGGAAAAAATCTGGACGTTTTACAAAAATCTGGACAACTGAGAGGTATGGTTGTGCTATTTAACAGCTACCATATCATCCCTTTTCTAGCTTAAACTCATAGCTGGTGTATTGAGTTTACATTTTAATCCTTGGACTTTATTGTATTCCTAGCCAATTAGCATGCATCCACCATTCCCTGAATAAGGTGCATTTCCTTAGCAGAGCTCTACATAGGTATGCTTTCAATACTGCAAACAGTCTCATCCCTGGAATCCAAGACAATTTATTTTATTTATTTTTATTTTGCATTTGTTAACCGGGAAAGTCCGACTGGATACATGTCCATTTTCAGCGGAGGCCTGGGAAGAAAAGCTCCAAATGTACAAAAACAAGTGTAAATACATTACAGTGATTATGTGAAATAATTACAGTGAGTTATCACAAAACAGATTTATTTAACGATATGTACACTAAGCATTGTTGCCTCACAGTAAGAGGTTCTCCTGTTAGATTCTCGGCTGGAGTGCCTTCTGTGTGGAGTCTGCATGTCCTCCCCGCGGTCAAGTGGCCTCTGAAAGACATGCGTGAATGGGCGTGCCTTCATTGAAGGTTGGGCGTCGGGCTGGCAACTCGGCACCATAAAAATCAACTGCCAATCATTAGCGGACTGGAGTTCCACTGTGGCGACCCCTAACTGGGAAAAGCTGAAAAGACAAACACACAGGTACATGTTTTTCTCACATACACACAGCAAAGGTTGGAAACAAGTAGCTGAGAAGGAAATAGTTAAAGACTGCATCTGAAAAATGAAAACACATATATTAAAGGTGGTTATCATACATGGTATAGTGTTGACTTTCCAGTAGGTGAGTGATGCACAGAATTTTAAACAGTTAGAGAGTCAAGAGTTTTATTCCTGTAATGAGGTTCTCATTTATGAATTATGTTTGAGTGGGGATTAGTCAGGGTTTGTACAGGGACAAAGCCACTGCATTTTTAGGTATTTCCTAAGTGGTTTTTTGAATTGGGATAAGGAGGGGTCAGTCGTGAGTTCAGCAGGAAGTAGGTCCAGTTTTTATTGGCAAAGTTGGAGAATAGCGATTCAACAGCTGAATTGTTGGTTTTAACAGTTTGCACTAGCAATTTTTTGGAAGAGCGAAGGGATTTTAGGTTACTGTAGGGGATAATAATATTTTTCAGTACGGGTGTACTGTCTAGTTGGCAGAGGATTTTGTGAACAACTATTAGTTGGTTATATTGCAGTTGATAGGGTAGTTCAAGCCAGTCTAACAACTGAAAGTTAAGGCAGTGATGGGTTCTATAAGCTGATCCTGTGGCAAATCTGGCAATGTTATTGTATCACCTAGTTAATTTACTGAGGCTTGATTTGCTTAGGTTTACGAAGATGGGTGAGGCATAAAGAAGGGTCGATAGCAGATGTGTACGGGCGATAACAGTTCTAGCAGATAGGGTTAGGAATGGTTTAATCCTGTATAAAGAGCCTAATTTTTTATTAACTGTTTTAATAGTTTTGTCTATGTGAGCATCAAACTTGAGGTTGTTGTCTATGATCACTCCCAGTAATTTGGTACCAAGTTCTGGGGAAATTATGGTACCATTGTAGGATATTATGGTGAGAGGTGGTGAGGGGACCTTGCGAGTGGGGGAGAAGAGTAAGTTTGGTTTTATTTGGGTTTAATAGTAGTTGGCGACCAGTGAGCCAGTTCTCTACTTTGTTGAAAGTGATTTGGGACAAGGATTGTAAATCTGTGGGGGAGGTGGAAGAGCAGATTAGGGTTGAGTCATCTGTATACTGAATACAAGTTGCATCAGGGATGACATTGTACAGGTCATTAATGAATATGGAGACTAGGAGCGGACCTAATATAGATCCTTGTGGGACTCCAAGGGTGAATGGTAAAAGGGACGCTAGACAACAAGCTGTACTATGAAAGAATAACCTGTCACTTGGGTAAGAATGAAACCAGGTAATTGCTAGGTTATCTATGGAGAGTGAATTTAATGTGTTTAAGAGTAGCTGGAGATTTACCATATCAAATGCCTTGGACAGGTCAAGGAAAAGGGCTGAGGAGAACTTATTGTCATTATGGTTTTGATGTATTGTATGGGAGAAGGAGAGAAGGGCTGAGGTTGTACTATGGCAAGGTCTAAATCTGTGCTGGGAGGGGGCTAGGAGAGTGTTTTGATTCAAATAGGAAAGAAATTGCTTGTGGATACATTTTTCCATTATTTTAGCCAAGGGAGACAGAATGGCTATAGGCCTACAATTTGAAAGTTCAGTGGAATCTTCCCCTTTATGAAGAGGAACAATGTGGGAGATTTCCAACAATATTTCAATTTAAAATGAGAAGCAAGAACTGTCCAGAATTATACCATATGAGTAAAGTAAGAACATTCATGCATTTATGAAAGTTCAATAAATAAAACCAAACTGCCATACCGCTACTTTAAACAATGGATAAATTTACTAGAAATCTCAAAGCAGCCATCTACTGGCACTTCATGAGTGTAATATAGGAGTGATCACCACAAGTGAAGCAACACTATCAACAGCAAAAATAACTCTAACATAACTCATAGCTCTATGGTCAACAGCAATTATGCAAGCACAGCTGACTTCTCTATACAACCCCTCTCAACATTTCCAAAAGGCAGACAATTGTCAATAGCTCAAGCGTTCTACAGAAAATTTTTAGACTACAATTAACAGTATATGTACTAAATTAGCTGCACTATTTCCACAATGTATGATAAGACACAATAGATGTACTGCTACTAAGTTTACACTGCAAAATACAGATGGTTAAAGAATAAAGTTTAACAGCAACTGAACACGGAGCCTTTTAGATTTTAGAGGATACATACAAGTACAGTACAACCTCCATAGTTGACCACCTCCTTAAGTTAACCTAATTTTCATAGACTGGACATGCACCACATGTACTCAATGGAAGACCGACCCCTCTATATTGACCACCTCTGTAAGTGTGGTATCTTGACCACTTGGACTGTGACACACAATATTAAATTTACCCTCTGTAACTTGACCAGTTGAGTCCACTCTACGCAAAGGGGTAGAAGGTTTGGGCTTTGCCCCTTAATTGCATTATTTTTTTTTTTAGTAGAAGCGCTATTTTCATGTTTTATTATTACCACGTGTTGGATTAGGCCCAACGTCCTATTGTTTATCACGTGTTGCTGAAGAACTTTTTCAATGTGAAGGACTGGTCTAAATTGTAGGTGCAGCCTACAATTACTGAAAAAAATTACAGTTAAAAAATCAAGACACGATGGCCCAAAGGAAAAAACTCAAAAGAGCTGACATTGAAGGAAAAGGTTGATCTTCTACATTTTCTGGAAAGCAGCAGCCAAAGAAAGATGGAACATTTTAGTGTTAGCAAGACCACAGTTAGCAACATCCATAAACATGAGTACTTGGAGAGAGATGCAAGGAAACTGGAGACCTACAGCAGAAGAGGAGGAAAACTTCCCTCGATAGAGTCAATAAACCCACATTAAGCTGGTTCAAACAAATGAGGACAGTTAATGCCCGAATCTCTGGGCAGATGATCCAAGAAGTTGCTAAAAAATTCACACATGAATTCAGGGTGGCAGATTTCCAAGCATCAAGTGGATGGCTCGAGAAATTTAAACTGCAACACAAGATCTCCCAGCAAGTTTTGTGTGGTGAATCCAATGAAGTTCCAGTAGAAGATTTGGAAGAGTTCATCAAAATGTTCGTGGACTTCGCCAGAGCCTTGAAAGATGACATCTTTAACGCTAATGACAACAGACTCTTTTTCAGAGTAATGCCTGACAGCAGCCTTGTCATGAAGGGTGACAAATGTAAGAGCAAAACACTTTCCAAAGAATGTTTCACAGTTCTGTTTTGACTAGCTCAACCAGAGAGAAAGTAAAGCCCTTGGTGATTGGTAAATTGGCAAAGCCACATGCATTCAAGAACCTGAAGCCTGAAGACCTCCCAGTCACTTGGAGGTCAAACAAATGTGCATGGATGACTGGTGCCCTATTTGAGGAGTGGGTAAGGGGTATCGACTGAGAAATGCAGAAACAGTCTATTCTACGGACAGTAGACAACTGTCCTGACCACCAGCAAGTGAATCATCTCACAAATGTGACACTGAAATTTCTGCCTCCAAACACAACCTCAAAAATCCAACCTCTTGACTAAGGCATCATCAAAACATTTAAAATGCACTACAGAGCCCAGCTCCTGCTGTGGATCATTACTAAAACACAAACCTGTGGTCCGTCTGTGGAAGCAACCTCATCCACTGCATCAGTTAATGCTCTGGATGCTGTCCTCTGGATCAGTTCTGCTTGGAATAAAGTTCAGCCAGAAATGATACAGAAGTGTTTCAAGAAAGTTGGATTTGTCACAACCCAAGAGCACGATGTTTTGGCCCCATCAGACAGTCCAACTCCCATGCCAGAATTCGAAGGAGTAGATTTTGAAGGTTTTGTTGCAATTAATGATGAGGTGGCAACCTGTAATGAACATGACCCAGAAGCAATGTTCCAAGCAATATTAACCGAAGTACAGACCAGCATAAAAGTGCATTAAGCAGCTGATGAAGTGGAAGAAGCAAATGAGGATGACACAAATTGCATAGACTCCAAAAGAAGAGGATGTTGGGCATCTGATAGCGCAGTTGAAGTCATTTGCTGTGGAAAAATGCCCAGGTATGCAGAGTGGTGTAGCCAGCATTGAAAGTGCTTTTTCCACTTACCTTTGCAATAAAAATAAGAAAACGGACCAAGACTGACTTTTCAGAAAGAATTATTAAACCATGAAAAAACAGTAAATGTACTGCTTTTGTATGATACTGTATGTATGATTTTACATTGTTTTGATTATGTATGGTTTCATATAATATTCTCTAAAAAGCTTACAAGTAGGCCTAGTTCCTTATGCTGACCACATTCGTATGCTTGACCTGTTTGTTGCAGTCTCTTGGGTGGTCAACTTACAGATTTTCTACTGTATGTATATTATAAAACAGCCTAGCTCAAAAGAAGCCTCAATGCACTGTTTCCAAAAATCAGAACTGCAAAAACCTCTACTAAATGAAAATACAGATGCAACCAACCTGTTTAGTTTTCTGCTGCAATTTATATATCAGGCATTTACGTTGACTGTCTCTAGTAGACAGTTGTTTTGTCAACAAAACGGTTGTGAGAGACTTCTACATTACCAGGGTTGGGGGAATATACCCTTTCAATAAGGCAACAAAATAAAAGTTATACCGGCACCACAATGTTCAAGTAAAAATAACGTTTAATGAGAACAAAATTTTCGCTAGTATGCTAATACTTTCACTAACAAGTTTCTTCAGGCAAAACAATTGATAATAGCAATCAAGTTATTTATATAAAAGAGTAACATCATATGACACAGATACAATTAGAGTTAAAGAGAATTACAGTAAATACATTTTTGTTCATAATACTGTATGTGTATATATATATATATATATATATATATATATATATATATATATATATATATTTATATATTTTTTCCAAAAGTAACCTACATAAGTCATACCTATATAAATAATACTAACTAAAAATATTAATTGATCTTAGCTTGTAGCCGTTTACGTGTAAAATTATAATTTATGCCTGGATATATATTGGCTCTGAATCTAAGAATCCATTTATTTACTAAATTTTCAATATGATTATGTGTGTGTATATTAGTCAGATATTCTATATATTTTTTTGGGTTCCCATATAAATTTTGCTAGGAAGGTATGAATTTGTTTGAAGAATTTATTATGTATTGTTGTCTGTGATGTCATGAATATATCTATTAGTCTAGGTAAAATGTTCATTTTGATTATTGATACTTTGGCCAAGAATGGTAGTTTTAGGTTGTTCCATCTTTTACAGTCTTGCATTATATTTTGCCATTTAAGGTTTACATTGTGTTGGTAGAAGTCTTTGTTATTCTGGAAAAAGGTGATTCCCATATATTTAGTTTCTTCTTTTATTTTTATTGTGTTTAACAACTGTATTAGTGAGATGAGTTTGGGTGCTTTTAGGGAGAAAATATTAGTTTTATTGAGGTTTAGTTTGTAGTTAGACATAGTCGAGAAATGTTCAATTGCAGCTATTTTGTTTATATCTGAATTTGGTGTAGTGCAGTATATGTTCAGATCATCCGCAAATGCAGTGAGGTACATTTTGAAGTTGTGTATTGATGGAGGATTGTGGTATGTATTCTGTTTAATACATAGAAAGAGTGGTTCTAGGTATAGGTTAAACAGGAAGGGTGATAATAGGCATCCTTGTCTTGTTCCATTTTTTATTAGGATCGTATTTGACCAAGTTTTATTTATATAGAGATGTGTATGGGTTGCTATAAAGAGTTTGGATGATCTGAATGAAGTTATTGGGTATATTAAAGTAGGGTAGTGTTTGGAGTAAGAATTCAAGATTAACGCTATCAAATGCTTTGTGGGCATCCACTACCATTGTGTAGATGTTGATATTGTATCGGTTAGCATAGGATATTAGTGCATCTAATGTTAATGTATTGCCACTAGTCCGTCTATGTGGTGTAAAACCGGATTGTTCTGGGGAAATGATTTTCTCTATCAGATTTTTCATTCTGTTTGCAAGTATAGAGGTAAATATTTTAGTATCTATATTTAAGAAGGAGATGGGTCTGTAGCTGTCGGGGTTTTGGGGATCTGTGTGTTCTTTTAATATAAAGGTGGTTTTAGAGGCATTAAAAGTAGATATCATTTATTTTATAGCTTATTATGTAATTCAGTGTATAGTATAGTAGTTTGGCTATCAAGGGGGCAAATGCTTTGTAAAATTCTGATGCGAGTCCATCCGGACCCAGAGTCTTATGCGCTTTTAAGTGTTTAATTGTTGTAATAATTTCACTGATGGATATCGGTTCAGTTAGTTTTTTTTGTTGGTCTAAATTGAGTTTAGGGAATTTTAGTTTTTGAAGGAAAAGAGTTCGATCTTCCTTTGAGGTTTGTAGTATTTGTGCTCCATATATTTGAGAGTATATTTGTTCAAATGTTTTAATAATGTCTTCATTTTTTGTGTAGTTTTTGTCTCTGTAGTTTATTTCTGATATATTGGAGGCATTTTTGTGTGATAATTCTGGCCGGAGCTCTAAATGGTATTTGAGCTTCTTCTGCATAAGTGGCTAACATTCTGGCTTCATAAAAAGATAGGTTCCTGGTTTCTAACATACATAGATCCCTTTGCAGTTTTAAAAAGTTCTGCTTCTGTTTGGTTCTTAGGGTTATTTATTAGTTTTTTTAAGATGCTCTATTTTCCCTTTCAGTACATGCTCTTCTTTCAGTTGTATTTTTTTATAGTATGCTGCTTTTTTAATAAACAATCCTCTAATTTGTGCTTTGGTTGCAGCCCATTCTATGTCAGTTGGTACTTGGGAGTTAGTGATATTTGTAAGAGCTATTTTTAGTATTGCTTCTGTTTCTTTTATTACATCAATTTTAGAAAGTAAATTAGGGTTTAATGACCAATTATGACCCCTATTCTCTAAATATATTTTTGTCCCAGTTAATGTTCAGTGTGATTTTGGAGTGATCCGAAAAGAACCTGGTACATATGGTTATTGTTGGGTCCATGTTAATGAATATGTCAGAGATTAAGAAGAAGTCTATCCTTGACCACATTTTGTGGCATTGCGAACAGAATGTGAATTTCCCTGTTTTATCTGCACTGTTCCCATATTTAAAAGGGTCATATAGTTTGAAATCTTGTTTGAGTTCATTAAGGGTTAATGTGGCTTGTTTATTATGTGATTTGGTCAGATTAGATTTATCCTTTTCTGGGTTTTGATACGTGTTCCAGTCACCTCCAATCACTAGGTAGTGATCTTTAAATTGGTTTTAGGTTGGGTACAATAACATAAAGTGTTGTTGGTTATTACAGGGTGCGTAAACATTAAGTGCCATTATAGGTTTTGGTATTGTAGGACTACTAAATGTTACGTAACACCATCTTCCCTCCTTGTCAGCTTTGGTTTTAAGTATTTTTTCCTTAAATTGGTTTTTAATTATTATGGCAGCCCCAGCACTGTTTGTTTTCCCCTCTGAAGCTATAATCTGACATCCATTTCTTTCTGCTAATTTCTGCCCATTGCTCTGCAGTCAAGTGCATTTCTTGTATTAGTATGAGGTTGGCTGTGGTTTTTAATGTAAGGTGTAAGAATAGTTTTCTTTTCTTCTTGTTTTGGAGCCCTTTAACATTCCATGATTCTACTTCCCACATTTATTTATTAGGTGTATTCCATAGATAGCCATGTATATTAGTTTTGTTATCTTTGTATGTGTTACTATGTGATGGTTTAGGAAAGCATCTATTTATCCCTGTCCCTACTCTGCGCCTAACCACTATATCCCTGGACCAGGAATAATCAGGGGGGGATGAAGGTTCGTTATATGGTTTACCTTTACGTCTAATCTTGGAATGTGTTTGCTTTTTAGATATAGATTTAACCCATAGTATCCCCCCTGTGTTACTATAAACAATGTGGACAAAGCTGAAGAAACTAGTTCCCTCAAGAAACACTGCTACTTAATATCCCTAGCCTCTTCCAACATATTATTTATACAATTATGGTATTGCATTTAAGATACAGCATGTATTGTTTTTGTCTTGTGACTAATTCTTTCTAATAGTTTTTTTTAAAACAGCACATTAATATAAATTTCTCAGTAAATTATAGCAATATATGTACCATAGTAATATTGTTAAACAATCAATCTGGTCATTTTTTACATTTTTCTTTCATTTGATTTCTTTTTCCTCCCCTTTATTTATTCAGATTTCGGCCTTCTTTGGAGCCTGTAATGTTTTTCCACATCAATCTGTGTGGGTTATAAACTATATACTTGGCACCTATTTATCAGAGGTAGGAAGTATAGAGAGAGAGACATAAAAAAAAAAACAGCTTAGCTAAACAGTCCTTCTGCTATAGTTAACATATTAAGGCTATATTTACATTACCCCAAGATTGTTAGGTTATTTTACTATTTTCCTGAGATTACTTCTCTCCAGGATCTTTTAAACACATTTCTAGTATTTACATAAAACATTCAACATTTTTTTTCCTTTTTTCCCCCAATATTAATCTATGAGCTAGCCTGTTTCTGACAGTTTATTTCTTGCCTATTATTTAAGGCTGGATTTTCATTCACCTACACAGTACTGGGTGTACTGTTTTAGTGAATGGTTCAGTTCAACAGTACCTTATTTCTTCAAGGTTTTGCTTGCAGGTTGGTTGACATCTATGGTGCAGCTTTCTTCTTTTAGCTGGTACAGATCACTTTTCATTTTTCAGGCAGTAGAATTTTTGGAGCTTGCTGAAATCCATTTTGACTGACTGTTCTTAATGGTGTCCTCAAAATCATAGGGGGACTGAATTTGCAGACCAATGTCCCAGAAGGAGTCTCCTTCCTATATCCGTGCATCGGAAATGGCAGTTGATTTTTGGTTCCTACCCAGGCTGTACTTCCTTTTCCTGTGTTCCTCAAAGCTCACATCATGGATTTAAGGGCCTAGACAGCAAGGGGAAGCTTTCAGAGTTGGATCCCAGCTAGAGTGCTCGTGAATGGGGTCGTTTTTTTTATCCAAGGATCCTTTATCATTTTTTGTGGATTTATTTCACTTCTGAAGGTGGATTTGCTTGAAAACGGCCAGGAATGTCTCTTTTGCCTCTTGGGGTTAGTGACCATGTATTTAACCTCTTTGATGTAGAAGATTAACTGATTTGGATATTTCATCTGGAATTTGATTTTTTTTTTTCTATTAGGAACCTGCAGTATGGAGATATAGTTGTCTTGCTTGTCTTATTTGTATTGGGAGGTCTTGAGCAAAGGAGAATTTATTATTATTCCAGGCGAGTGTGCCTTTTTTCTTTGCTGCCAATATGATTTTATTTACATATTGGTAGTTTAATATTTTAATATAGACAGGTCTTGGTTTCAGTGGTGTTTGCATTTCCCTCAGGGCTCTGTGGGCGCTCTCTATTATTTGCTGCATTTCTTCAGGTTCTCCTAGCAGGGAGTTTATTATTTGCTTGATTGTTGGTATTAGATTGTTATGAAGTACAGTTTCAGGTATTCCTCTGATGATGATATTGTTCCTTCAAGATCTTGCTTCCAGGTCTGTTATTTTTGCTTGTAAGTTTTGTATTTCTTTGTCATGTGCATCAGTTCTTTAAGAAATAGGGTCTATTTTTATTTCATTTTCTATTATTTTGGACTCAGATTTTTCCATTATGGATATTATTTAGCTGAATGAGTCACCAAAGGTTTGAAATTAAGTCCTTTATTGCTTGCTGGATAGGTAATAAGGCAGATTTTATGTCTTCCAGATTAGCTGGCTGGTCTGTCTTGGATTTATTTGTAGTTTTAGAGTTGTCAGTTTGTTTAGTTGTCTTTTTGAAGTTGTGTCTTTCTCACGTGAGGCTAGTACTGAGAATTTGGTCTTAGTTATTTTTGTTTCCATATTATTTTTCCTCTTTTGACATCTTGCTTTATAGTGTTTTACCAATCTTGCAGTCAGATGCAGGGCCTTAGTAGCACATGGCTTAAGCTGTTATTCAGAAATCTTAGTTAATCCTGCTGTTTCTGAGCTGAATCTGTCAATTTTTCTTCCTCTTTTGTTTACTGGATGATATTAGCAGTAAATATCTACAGTTATTTCTGTTTTATTAATTCTGCGTTGCCTTCTGGGTTTGTTTTAATCCAGGGTATATCAGAGACCTAGGTGATAGCAGTGCTCACAGAACAGCGGCCATTTTGAACTGACAAAGCTTGTACTTCTGATATTTGCCTTGCTAAGGTAATTGCTACCAAGAATAAAGTTTTCCAAGATAAAAACCATATCGCAAGTGGCAGCAGGCTCAAAAGGAGGACGAGTCAAGGTTTGTAGAACTAGTGTCAAATTCCAATGTTCAATTGGCTCTTTGAAGGGTGGTCTAATATGTGTGAGCTCTTCCAAAAAAATCTTACAGAGATGGTGAGCTATTAAAGAGGAGTCCTGGAAACCATTGTGGAAGTTTGAAATAGCCATCAGGTGGACTAATAGTGGAAGCTGCCACTCCCAAATGTAGGAGATTTGATAAATAGTCCAATACCAAGCTAACCAAAGTCGAAAAGGGTTCTAGTCCTTTCTCTCGAGACCAAACTATGAATCTTTTCCACTTGCTGAGATAAAGTTTTCTGGTGGATGGCTTATGGGAAGCCAGAAGAACCTTTCTTACAGGGAGGATAGATTATACTGCCTGGCAATTACTGGAAGAAGTGGAGGAACCAAGCTGTCAGCTTGAGACTCAATCTGTGTGGATGGATCAACCCTTGCAGGTACGACACTAATTCTGGAGTTGGATCCAGAGTCCATGGTCGGTGGACCAGGTGAGGCCAAAGGAAGGGGAACCAAACTTGTTGGGGCCAATAGGGTGCAATGAGGATTACTCTGCTTCTCAACCGAAGAGCCTTCTTTAGAAATTGCAGGATTAGAGGAAGAGGAGGAAAGGCATAAAGAAGAAGTACCAGGTGTCACTCGTGTATTAGAGCATGCCTCGGGGACTCCCCCAGAGGGGGTATTAGGGCAAAGTAGCTGCTGCATTTGTGGTTGTCCGGAGACATGAATAAAATCGCAGCAGGGCTGACCCCATCAGCTGAAGATCTTCACAGCTATGACAGGACTGAAGGACCACTCGTGAGGCAGAAGAATGCATCTGCTCAGCTTGTCCGCAATCACATTGGAATCCCCAGCAATGTGCATTGCTATCAGAAAGGGGTTGGAAGACATCACCCATTGCCAAACTCTCATGGCTTCCCAACACAACGGGTAGGATATGGTTCCCCGTTTGCTGATATATCAGACAGATATGTTGTCTGACTGAACAGCAACTACCCCTAATGGAAGGGCAGATTGGAATGCTTACAACCCCAGAAGCACCACCCTCAGATCTAGGAAACTGATATGCAGGTTGACCTCCATGGGGGACCAGGTGCCTTGGACTGTCTTTCCCTGAAAATGCCCACCCATATACACACCATCAGATATGCGTCCATGGTCATTACGGCCTTGAGCTGAGAAGGTGTGAAGGGGTGGCTCCATAGTTCCTTTTCTGGCTTCATCCACCAATGCAAGTCTTGTTTGCAATGGTTTATGTGGATCAGGAAGGACATATGATAAGTTAAACGGGCCACTGTGATGCTAGGAGCCACTGTAGGAGTCTCATGTGTAGTCTTGCTAGAGGAACTATAGTAATCGTTGCTGCCATTGATCCTAGTAGTTGAAGAAAGACTGCACGAGCTAGGACCTTGTCCTGAGAGAGTATCACTTGGAGTTGAGTTTTTAGTCTTTGGAGCCTGTGTAGTGGGTGGGTGACAAGGCAAGACTGAGCATTGAACGCTGCACCTATGAAGTCTAGATTTTGAGTAGGCACCAGTTTGGACTTTTCTTCATTTATTGAGATCCCTAAAGATCTTGCTAGCTGTAGGGTGTAATGCAAGGCTAGAAGCAGCAGACATTTGGTAGGGGCGGTAAGGAGCCAATCATCTAAATACGGAAACACCTGTAATCCTTGCAGTCTCAAGTGAGCTATTACCGCAGCCATACATTTGGTGAACACTCAGCTGTGGCGAGACCAAAGGGCAGCGCTCAAAATTGGTAGTGATTGGCTCCCAGCTGGAAGCGGAGAAATCTCCTGAAGCATTTGTCCATATTTATGCGATAATACGCATCCTGGAGATCTATCGAGCACATCCAATCATCTTTCTCCAGAAATAGGAGGATAGACTGAACCGTGAACATCCGGAATTTTGTCTGACGAACTTGTTTAGGATGCTGAGGTCCAAAACTGGCCTCCAGTCCCCTGTCTTTTTGGCACTAAAATGTACTTGAGTACAATCAGGATTCTATCTGGTCTGTTGGATTGCTTGGATGACTTTTTAGAAGCAGCATTTAAATTTCCTGTGCTGCTGCATCCCACTCACTGGGTCGAACATTGGGAATTTCCTTTGCGGCGGCCTCGGGTAAAGATCGAAAGGGATGTGATGACCTCTGGCAATTATTGTCTGCACCCAAGAATCTGACGTTATGGAATGCCAGGCTAGGTGGTGCAGAGAAAAATCATTCCCAGACTGCTTCCAGAGGTGAGCAATTGGGCTGTTCTTCAGGGATGCTGATAGAGTGTCTTCCTGATGAGTTACCCCCTCTGCCCCAGGGGGGAAATCTCACAATGTATGTTGCGGAAAGGACCCTGGGATTTCCTGAATCACATCTTCCCACGCCTCCATTTCCTAGAGTACGACCTTTGGGGAGTGGAAAAACGCATGCCCATGGCAGACAGGGTCTTGCCATCCCTTTTCTCACCTAGCTAATGTGCTTTTCACCTTTGGGCCAAAAACAGAGGAAGCGTCAACAGGAGCATTGACAAAGGAAGACTTAAAAGGGTCCACAAAGATGCAAAAGCACATCCAGGCATGACATCTTATGACAACACCTGCACCCGCTGATCTAGAAATCAACCACATGGACAAATTAGATATAGAATCAAGGGTGGCAATCTGTGAGGCAACTTTGTCATGTACCTCATCAGATACTGCTCTTGCTAAGATTCCCAAGACTTACGTGATCAGTCTCTGTGGAGATGGGTAAAGTGTGCCAGGTAATTCAAGGACCAAAATGGCAAAGGTCTATGAAGCATAAACCCACTTCCCTAGTCTGTCCATCATTGGAGAATCCCTGTTTTGGAGGATGGACAGCAAGACTCTCCTCAGCGATTTCTTTTCTAGTGACTGCTGCCACCACCATAGCATCTACTGCCAAGTCTTTGGACCAATGGGGGTGATCCTCTGGAGAGGATAGAATTTTGTCTGGTCTCTGAGGGATAGGCTCAGTGTCAGGATTCTTCCAGGCGTGCTGCATGATGAGCTGAACTAGATCTGGAGGCAGGGTTCACCCAGGAAGTAGAGGGTTGAGCACAGAAAGCTTGCAAGAATACACACTCCTCAGAGACAGGGTTAGTGGGCTTCTAGTCCCCCGCTGGTTTAAGGTTTCTAGTATGTCCCTAAAGGGGGCGACCGTGGGGACCTTTGCCCTCATCATAGTCTGTATCTTCAGTGAGGGATTCTTCTGGGGAATCCACATACTTCCTCTTGCACGATCTCTTACGGGGTGGATCCTCAGTGGGGGCATCTGAAGAGGACTCCGAAGACAGGGTGCCCTGTGGTAGGGTATCTTGAGGTTCCTGTGCTCGATGTTCCAGGGTAGTGTAGTGGACTGTGTCAGCTGTGAACCAGAGGACATGTATATGTGGCCTTCCAGTGACAAAGGGACCAGCTATGAACCTGATGAGGGAAGTCCCCTATCCATATGGAAAGCAGGCCCACCTGAAGAGAGACGGAGCAGAGAAGACAACCTCGGAACCGGGGTCACACACCGCTCCGACGAGCCTGCTCCCAGGGAAGGAGCCGCGACAGAACTCTAAGCCATCAAAGCAACCGAAACCATAAACAGCACCGTAGAAAAAATAGGTGCCGTACTAGGAGTCATGGTGCTGACAGACAAGTCAAGATCTCGAGGATGTGTCCACTCCAACTGAGTTGAGGACCATAGGGTAGGCTCCAGAACCATGGTTAGATCTACCAATGGAACTGAAGAAGCTGGAACCAGGATAGGCGTCGGCGTAGGAATTCCTCTGACTGCCAGGAGCTGATCCATGAGTCTCACTACATAGAGCTCCAAAGGCTCCTGGTGGAGTGGGCTGACACCCCCGATGGGGAATCAGGCAGTTCAAGAAAAGGGCTCAATTATTGCCAGAGAAGTGGATCTGCAGACGAGGAATATCAGGTCCGAGCCAAGGTTTCGGCCTTCGGCACCATGGTCAAAGGACCAGAAGGTTGAGTTGGGGGGGGGGTGACCTGTATTAGAGAGACTATTTTTGGTGCTGAGAGGGTCTATGATACCATAGAAGTGGTCATTACCAAAGGTGTTGAAGACATAATCGGTTCCTCTGCCAAGGATGGCACCATGGATGGAGTTTTAGGCTCCAGTTCCGAGGTGGGTGCAGAAGTCAGTTTCGGTTGTTTGGATTTCGGTTCCATGTGGGACTTAGCAGATTTAGATTCACTAGTATGAGTAGAGGATGGCACAGACGGACTCTTCTTAGGAGGGTCGGAGACATCCACCTCAGATAAAGCCTCCGAGAAAGGGGTTTAAGAGACCCTTTAAAATTAACTTGTTTGTTCCTTTCCGCCAAACTACAGGCACTAAAGCCCTTACACAGTTTGCAAGGGGGCTGAACCTTCAAGTGTGGAACACCAAGACAATAACGCAAGATAAATGTCCATCAGAAATCGGCATTTTCCTGCCACACCTGTCACACTGTTTGAAACCTGTTGTCCCCTTCTTATCAGCCATTATATCAATTAGTCTAAAAATCAATATGACAAGCTACAAAAGAAACAGCAACAAGGGAAAGGCCCTGTCAGAACAGCTGTACAGTTGAAAAAACAGACACACACATCACACACACACACAGTCAGGAAAGGAAGACTGATTTTAAATTTTTTTTATTACAATGATGAGAAAAGAAAGAGTACCCAACAGGTAAAAGGAAAAGAATACCAGCGATGGTATTAATAACTACAACAGAGGTAAGGGAGGGGCCTGTACCACCAAAGGCACGAAGAAATAACAAAAAATTGGTAAGAAAGTTGGGAAAGTCACTCAGACAGAAAAGGTAAGCAAATTATAAGGACTAATAAAGGAAAGATTAGAGGGGAAAAATCCCAGAAGCAGAAGAAATATTATCGAAAATATATTAGAAAATCTATTCCACTTAGCTGGAGAGCTGGCCTGACTCGTCTTGACACTCTACGCGGAAAACGATCTGAAGAGATGGGCACAATGGGTGAACTTAGCTAGTGTTTTTGGCTGACGCAAGCTTGTTATAATGGTTTAGAGGACAGAACCAATACCCATTTGTCATGAACAAATGAAGATTAACATCAGACTCTATATTTATGATGAATTTAAAAAACAAAAAAAACAAAAAAAAATAAAAAGGGACCAGCTACCCGACCTCCTTATTTTATTGAAAAGATTAAGCGCTTTCACCCGTGGTATACATGAACTTCATCAAAATAACCAAACTCAAATCAATACAGCCATATAGATATACAAAATGAAACCATGTGACCAACCTAAGCACTAATTAGTAAAATCTAGAATATTTAAAGTTGCAATAGCAGTGAATTGTCCACTTTAAGATAAGAAACTAAATAACCTCTGAAAACACACCGTGAAAAACAACAAAATAAAATAAAGTCACTATGAAATTTAAACATCAATAAATTATATAATTCACACGATATAAAATATAACAAGGGACCATTAAGAAAGACCATTCAAAGTCACATAAGGGCATATCCAGAGTCCCACAATTCTTTATACAATAAACTGAGTCTTTATCTTCAAGATACTGCTTATGGAGATAATCTCATTGAGCCCTTGGGGAATGGTGGCATTCCATCTCAACTGCCACCTCAATGCCTTATATTCAAGATAAAACATCAGAACCCCCCCCCCAGGTAACATCAACTTGATCAATGGCAATAAATTTGAAATGATGAAAGGGGTAGTTTTTGATACCCTTAGCTAATGCATTCCTGTCATCACCATGTTGGATGTTGTACAGGTGTTGGTAAATCCGATTCTTAAACAGCCTTTTTGTTTTGCCAATAATAGAAACATTCACAGCGTTAGCACTTTGAGACAAACAATCCTCCTAATATTACAATGGTTTCTATGTGTTAATTTAATGACCCCAAAGTTTTGAATAAAAACGTAAGATGCCTCCAGGATAAATCTACATTGAAAACACTGACCACATTTAACCATCTCCCCCACAGAATTAACTAGTGGGGGTTTCTCTAGCAGGGTTTTAAAACAAACATCTTTCTTGTAAAGAAAAGCTGGTTTTGCCCCCACATTACTAATGGTCATGGTCTACCCGAAACGTGCTCCAATTTTTATTAACAATACTCCCAATAACTTATAGCACACATTTTGAAGGTATCACTAAAGCTTTCTGGAAGTCCCTTGTATTTTCGGGGGAAGCTGGTCATTGATTACATGACTACATAGTATACTATTACCTGTACCCAACAAAGGAGGAAAAAAAAAAAAAAAAAAAAGTGTCCTAACTTCCCTTTCCACTCAAGTTCTCTAAAATGCCGTGCAAAAATGTTCCTGGGTACCCTCTTCTTTTCAATATCCCCCACAGAGTAGAACATTCTTATTGAAATACACTCATTACTTGCCAATCTCCCACACTGTCCCTTCACGGACATTAGAAAGCTGCTGTCCCTCACTACTAATAGCTCCCTCCAACCTTAGCTCCGAAAACTTGGGGTTGTTGAAGGAAATTACTAGTGACAGACAAGTAAGGGTTATGAAACCCGACAAAGGTGGCGACCTAATGATCATGGATGTTAATGATTACATTAATAAAAATGTTTGTTTTACTTTAAACTGATCCATGTGAAGAGGTTTCATCTAGTGAAATGAACATTGCATTTCAAAAGGATCGATGTAATGTTGGACGATTTAGTGTTAAACAACCAAATCAGTATAGCCAAAAGTTCCTTATCCCAGGATCCCCACCATATTTGGCATCCCCCAAGATTCACAAAGGTACCCATAACCCCCACCGAGTTCTACTGTTGATGCTAAAGCATCCAAGACTTTTCCCCTTGCTACCTTGCTAAGTTTGTAGACCGTCACTTGAAAGGATACTCCGTAAACATAAGCACCTTTACAAGGATTCCTGGGACTTTTTGTCCAAGGTATCAAACGATTTATACTTGGACAATTTGTTGTTTGTCACCACAGATGTTCAGGATCTATTTTTAGCCATCCCTCACACAGAAGGCTGTAGAATAGTGTGTTTGTTGTACCTTTAAGAAGAGTTTCAAAGTCGACACATGCATATAAATAGCAAGCACATGATAGCTATAGTGCCATTTTGAGAGTGCAGCCAGAAAGTGAGCATGCACAACTAATAGTTAGGTTTGTACATAAGGCTGACTGAAGAGAACTCACAAAGACTCGTCTATTTTATCCTGACTGGACGAGTGACATGGTGACAAAAACAGGATTCCAGAGACTGCTTTTCTGAGCCATGGGGTGTAGAGTTAACAGTGAAGGTAAACTAAGAGAAACGAGCACGAAAAAGGGCCAGAAACTAACCTAAGGTAATGAAAACTTGCATGAATGATTTTATAAAAAAGATAAAAGACACAGCAATAGGAGGCCACAAACCAATTAAGCAAGTGAGCCGCACAAAACAAAATGTTTAAAACTAAGATGATTATCAGAAAAGCACATAAGGGGTTCAGAATTACCTCGGAATTGCAAAACAAGCATGTTCAAAGCAAAACAGGCACAAGAAAAAGATAATGGGCATGGAAAAAAGATTAAAAGAGCAAAATAAATATAATAAGGGCAAAAAAGGGTACATTAAGCATAAATAAAGCAAGGCAACTGCATGTTTTCTGGCACTGTGTTTTATCATAACTACTATTTCACATTGTATTCAGGGCATAACTAGAGTTATTCAAAGTTATCTCAAAGTGTGTAAAAGTGCTTTGTGTGCTTATTATTGTACATTTATTTCGAAGAGTTTATTTGTGTGCAAAGTGCAACTATTTCATAAAGTACAGTCAAAATACAGCCATTTTGAAACGTTTCTTGTGCTGGGTGTGTCTATTCGCAACGTGCCACCATTACAGAGTGCTTCTTGCAATGTAAAGAGTTATTTAGCAAAGTACAGCCATTTTGGGAAAGTTTGTGTGCTGTGTACTGTTTATTCGCAAAGGGCTACTTCGAAATGTTTCTTAACCTGAGCTTCTTCTGCCCAGTATATTCGCACAGTGCAGTTATTTTGAAAAAAGTTTTACACTGATAAGAGGTGATTTCTTATAGTACAGTGAATTCAAGAGTATTGCAGTGCCCAAAAGACTTATTTCGCAAAGTTAAATTATTCAGCAGCTTGTGCTAGTGGACATAGTTACAAATACTGGCATAACTTTCTGGCATATATGTGTGCCTGTTCATGCATACTTGCAAAAGCCTTCACTGGTATGTGTTAATATGGCAGACTGATTTTGAAAACCATCATCATTGGTGTTTGACCAGAATGTTGCAGAACACTGAAGAATATTTGAGCAAGAGTACGATATTTTTATACAAGCAGCTTAGTCTAACAAAGATGCACGCACCAGGGCATTCATTTTGCTAAACCTAGCTGGATCAGATGCCACTGAAAGAGTGTGTTCATTTGTATATGCACCAGCAGTATGAGGGAGCAGGTGAAAACTGTCATATTGTTGTACATGCTGAATCAAGGGAAGACCCAGAATGTTTGAAGTGCAAATTCAGAGAAATGTGTAACCCCCAGACAAATATTACATTAGAGAAGCATTTGCTTTATACAAGAGATCAAAAACCAGGGGAAACTTTTGCAGCTTATATAACTGACCTGAGAAACAAAAGCTAAAACATGTTGGTTTGGTGACGAAAGATGAGTTGATAAACGACAGGCTTGTCTGTGAAATTAATAGTGCTGCAGTGAAAAAGATTTTGCTTCATGACAGTGATTCAGCAGTGAGCAAAGCTATAGAGATCTGTCAAATTCATGAAGTTACAGAAAGGCACACAAGTATGCTTGCAAGTGATAGCACGGTTTCAGCAAGCTCCAGAGCAAATGTGGACAGCATGCAACACGTGGCTAGCAGAAGCAGGCACATGGCACCTGTCACCCCTGCAGGCTCCCCAGATAAAACCTGTAGTTTTCCAGCAAGTTCTAAGAAAAGGACATGCTCAGTGCACTACAAGGGTGAGTCAGCAAAACCCAAATCCAGCTTTATTGTTAACGGTCGTAATTGTGGTGCCAATCACAAGTCTAAAAGAGAAAAATACTTAGCATTTGGTCAGCAATGCCACAAGTGTAAAAAAATGAACTATTTTCAACAGTTTTGCAAATCAAGTAAACCTCACACAGTTATAAAGAAGGGTCATTCAAAAAAACATGTTGATCATATAGAGAGCTGTAATTCTACTTTCTGTGTAGATGGTGCATCGGTAATTGGTGAAAAGGTTGATGCGGTAAATTTGCTGGCAAAGAATGAAGTGTTTTGTACAGTCTAGAATGATGGTAAATCCACAAAGCTTAAAGTAGACACTGGCTCAAAGTGTAATGTTATGTCAGCAGACTTTTGCCAAGATGAGAACTGGAGAACAACTCAATGTGGCTAGTTGTGCAAGACTTGTTGCTTATGGAGGTGAAGAAATTCAAACCAAAGAATAGTGCTTTCATGTTATCTGGCTAGGAACTGTTACAGCTTGTTATTCTATGTAGTCTGAAGACCTGTGCAGTCATTATTGGGTCTCAGATGAGAATGAATATGCTTTCTTTTACCAAAGAAGTTTCATACAAGCACATCTCCTAGTTCCAATTTTTTTCTCAGAGTATGCTAATGTTGTCGATGACAAGTTGGGTAAACTTCCTGTTGTGTATTTAATGAAGTTAGACCCAGAGGTCAGTCCAGTGGTCAGACCAGCAAGAAAAGTTCTGATAGCTACAGAATAAAGTTAAAGCTCAGTTGGATAAAATGGTGCAAGGTGCAATTTATGCAGTTACAGAAAGTAAGCAGCCCACAAAAAGGCTCAGATGAAATCAGAATACGTATTGACCAGAGATTTAAACAAAGCATTAAAGAGACCGCATCATCCAATGCGTACAGTCGAGGAAGTCGCAACCCTAATATCAAATGCCACAGTATTTTCTGTCTTGGATGCAAAAAGTTAATTTTGGCAAGTGATGCTTGATCGCAAATCCTCATTACGGACTACTTTTAGTACCCCATTTGGCAGATACAGAGTCCTCAGGATGCCATCTGGAATAAATTCTGCAAGGGAAGTCTTTCAGCGTGCAATGGAGCAATTTTTTTCCAGTTATCTTTGTGTCATAATAGTAAATGATTTATTGGTTGGAGACCATGGTGAAGCAGAGCATGACAGAAACCTTAAGAAAGTTCTAGACAGAGCACGTGAAGTGAACTTAAAGCTCAAGCCTCTGAAGTGCGAATTCAGACTACCAGAAGTTATATATGTAGGTCATTTATTTACTAGCACTGGTTTGCGACCAGACCCATCCAAGCAAGTAGCCATTCTTGAGATGCCAGCACCAGATAATGATCAGGCTCTACAATGCTTTCCTGGTATGGTCAACCACTTAGGAAAGCTTATACCAGACTTCAGTGAGTTGACAGCACCTTTGAGAGAGATGACTTGCAAATATAATAAATGGTCTTGGCTGGAACAGCACCAGAAAGCATTTGAAGACCTTAAGCAGAAAACTGCCACCCCCACCTACATTAAGATACTATGATCTCAACAAACCAGTAACTTTTTCCTGTGATGCTTCAAAGTTTGGTCTTGGCGCTGTTAGCTATTCTTCAAGAAGGCAGAACAGTAGCTTATGCATCTAGAACTCTTACCCAAACTGAGATGCAATATGCTCAAATTGAGAAAGAACTTTTGGCAATAGTATTTGCATGTTCAAAGTTTCATGCTTATGTCTATGGCCAAGCTGTTCAGACTGAATGTCAAAAAATGTGAACACAAGACCAAGAATCACCAAAATCCACGGCCACAGTACCCAAATCTCCAAAAAATGTGGTTAGAAGCAGTAAGTTAAGAACAGCACATTTATTGGTACGTAATCCGAATCACACCAAACAGCAGCAAACAATAAACCAAGCGCTTTCGCTCTATTATTACAGAGCTTCTTCAAGGTTAAAAAATCTGTTGTGTAGTCAGCCATGTTAAATACTAAATGCAACATCACATGACATACCCCCCCATGTGAATCATCCCTAATCAGTTTCTTAAAAATACAGTGTGTATAAACTTTCCTTAAATATTAAATATATATTCCAATCCAAGAATCAAACTCAACTTTAAATTCAGTAATGCCAAAAATGAAAATATATAATATATTACAACACATGTAAAAACACATAAAAAATAATAAAATAAATGGTAATGAACATGACAATAATAAATATTAAACTAAACCATGAAAGTAAATAAATGTAACATCTTCATTACCAATACAGCACATGGTAACCAAACAAAGGCATAAGGCTGAACTGCAAGTACATCCAATACCAGTGTGTTTAATGGGGAAATTTAAGCAGTCTACAAGAACCCCTGTTATAATCGTGCCCTTCTTAATTTGAGCACACTGTTTATATTCAAGGCGTCATTCATGCCCGGTGGTCTAACTGCGTCCAGTCTAAGCTGCCAAAACAATTCCCGATACTCCAACCTAGCTTCCCAGTTCCCTCCCCGTGGGTCGGGTGTCACTTGTTCTAGAATTGTAAACTTAATTTGCATATTTTCACATAGTTGTGAATGCTTAAAAAAGGCATTGGTCATTTTACCCTTACTAATATCATATTGATGTTCATAGATACTTTTTCTAAAAAGCCTTTCTGTCTTGCCTACATAAAAACTGTGACAATGTAGGCAGATTCCCAGGTATACCACTCCTTTGGTGGCACAATTAAAGTACTGTTTAAACTTATATCTAAAATTTCTGGAAGGGATAGAAATAACATCTTTATTCAACATGAAGGCACATTGGTTACATGAACCACATCTATGGGTACCCTTCTTCATTCTAGTGGACTCATTCTTAACAGCCTTATTTTTCTCAAAAAATTATTTCAAATTCATTCCTCTTTTTCTAACGAAACCTGACACTGAAGGGATAAGATGTTTTATATCTTCATTCACTGAAATAATGGGCCAATACTTTAAGATGACCTGTTCTATTACCTGAGAGTCTGAAGAATATGTGTATGCAAAACTATTCTTAAATTTGGAGGTGTTGTTGTCTATCACCAACGAGGCTTTTGGGGGGCCAGTTGTCAGGTAAATGGAAAACACCTGCATTCTCCTGGAGTCTCAGGTGGGCCGTTTTTACCCAAACTGCAAAGATGCCCAGCCAAGGGGCTATATGAAGGAAATAGTCCCTGGCTGAGCACAGTAGATGCCTTGATGACGCTGTAAGGAGCCAGTTGTCCAGGTATGGAAACACCTGCATTCCCTGGAGTCTCAGGTGGGCCGCTACCACTGCAAGTACCTTGGTAAATACCCTGGGGGCAGAGGTGAGACCAAAGGGAAGGACCCTGAACTGGTAGTGACTGGCTCCCAGCCGGAAGCGAAGGAACCTCCTGGACCGTCTGTCCATTAGAATGTGGTAGTACGCGTCCTTGAGGTCTATAGAGCACATCCAATCGTTCTCCCACAAAAGGGGGAGGATAGATTGTAAGGTGACCATCCGGAATTTTTGTTTGGTTACAGACAGGTTCAGTTTTGACAGGTCTAGGATCGTCCCCCGTCTTTTTTGGCACCAAGAAGAACCTGGAGTAAAACCCTGATCCGGTCTGATCTCGGGGGACGTGTTGGATGGCTCTTTTTGTTAGCAGCTGTGCGATTTCCGCAGCTGCTACCTCCCGTTGATCGGGTGGTACATCGGGGAGGTTTTTGGATCTGGGAATACTGTGAAGGGGGATTGAATAGCCTCTGGATATCACTCGAAGCACCCAACGGTCTGACGTGATTGACTCCCATGATGTCAGGTGCCTCAAAAAACGCCCCCCGACTGCCTCCCGAGAGGAGCAGCCGGGTAACCCCTCAGGGGTGCTGCGTGGGTCTGTCAGAGAAAGGTTCTCTGGACCCAAAGTTCCTAGGAGCCCCTCTGCCTCTAGGACGGCGACCTCCCTGTCCTCCTCTGCCACGGAAGGACTGGTTGTCCGGAGCAGGTTGGGACTGCTGCGATTTCCGGAACCACATCTTCTTCTGTCCCTTTTGGTTCTTCGAGAAGGACCTCTGGGGAGCTGAGAAGCGGACTCAGATGGCAGACAGCGTCTTCCCATCCTTTTCGCTCTGGACAAGCGTTTCGCGAACCGTTTTGCCAAAAAGGGCAGAACCATCGAAGGGGGCATTCGCAAAGGTCGCTTTGAAGGGCTCCGCGAAGTCACAGTGCCGGAGCCAGGCCTGGCGTCTCATAACAAGGCCCGATCCGCTAGCTCTAGTGGCTCCCTCTGTTGCGTGAGATAAGAGCCGCATAGAAGTAAATTCAAAACGTGAAACAAACTAATTAAACCAAAATACTGGAACAGGAGGAAGAAGGCTCACACAAGACCTTGGTAATAAATGAAGCGCTTTTCGTTTATGTTAAATCATAAACTTCATCAGACAAACTTTACATTTCAGGTCACATTTAAATACATAATAAGGCAAATGCATTGACCAATCAACAAGTAAGTAACATTAATTAAAATGGAAACTAATCACAGACACACCACCCCCTTAATAAAGCAAGTAAAAATCGTTCAAACACACAGAAATATAAATAAAAATAAATAAATATATATATTACTGTCATCTCATCGATTAATCTAACACTAAAACTATAAACACAATTTAACTATGGTAAAACATCAGTATTACTCTAACTGTAATAAAGTTTTACAAGGTGAACAGAAAAGAAAAAAAGGAAAAATTATGAATAAAAGTCAAATTCTAACTTCATTCTATTAATTGGTAAAATTACCTAACGATTTAAACTTTTAAGTTTTAGTATGCTACTTATAGCACAGCCATCATTTAAACCAGGCTGATGGTAAGCATTAAATCTAATCTGCCAGGAAAGTTCTAACTCTTCAAGTTTTAAAGCATCTGGACCACCTCTTGGGTTAGTAAGCACTTGGTCAATAACAATAAATTTAAAAGTATGCCTGGGAAACAGATTGACATGTTTCGCTAGGGCATTTTCAAGTTTATGTTTCCTAATAGCGTAAAGATGCCACATTTTCACATAGTTGTGAATGCTTAAAAAAACTTGGCTTACTACTTCTAACCACATTTTTTGGAGATTTGGGTACTGTGGCCGTGGATTTTGGTGATTCTTGGTCTTGTGTTCACATTTTTTGACATTCAGAGCTTATTTTTTCCATGGCTGAAGGAACCAATTCTACCAACTTTATGGAGACCCCAGCGATACTGAGAGAAGACACTGACAACGCTCCAGTGACCCATGCTGAATTTACACAGGTTTTGAATGTGTTAACTGAACTTACTAAACAACTGAAAGAAAAAAAAAATGCTGAACAGAGTTTTGGGTTGCCTGGCAACCAGTTGCAGTTTTGTGATAAGCGCAATAGGGTCACTTCTTCTTCACCAACTGCTACGAATGGCAGGGTGGATGACGTCAGTTCCGGTAACCATTTGTGAGACAATTTACAACGTGGTACGTCTTCCACTAAAAATGTTGCTAGTGGTAAACCGAGAAGAGACGATAATACAAGGGACACAAACAAGGATTTTAACTTTGGAGCATGGACTGAAAAGCAGTTCCATTTTCAGCAAGGTACTGTAGACTCCAATTTTAACAGAAACATTGAGAATAACTTTAACTTGTTTAGAGACAAGTTATATGCGCTTAAAAACAACCAGTTGGAGATAGACTACTTAAATGAATGCATACAGGTTAACAGGGTTCCCAAAGGTCTTCATTTATTTAAATTTCCTAACTGTGTGCACCCAGGGACTGATTTGTATGACAAGTTATGTGACATTTTTAATAACGCGGGTATA
This sequence comes from Protopterus annectens, assembly GCF_019279795.1. Taxonomy (NCBI): domain Eukaryota; kingdom Metazoa; phylum Chordata; order Ceratodontiformes; family Protopteridae; genus Protopterus; species Protopterus annectens. The sequence continues at coordinate 342,905,485 of NC_056746.1, read as the reverse complement.
GAAATGTTGAAACTAATGATTGTGGAGTACCAATCCAAGGCTGAACTCTTATTGAAGGAGCTGACCGCTCTTAACCAAAATGTTACTAATGGTGTGAATTTTGGAAGTGTTAAAAGAAGCTATGACAATGTTTTTTATGAGGTTGACCAACACTGTTTAAAAGTTTTAAATAGGAAAATTAAGAAACTTGACAGGGATATGCACGAATACCAGGAAGGCTTAGCCTACCCTATTTACAGAAATGGTGGTTGGAGAAACAACTATGACACTGTGTTTGTGGAAGGGGATAAAATGGTGGAAAGTAACAATAAGGGTGTTAGGGTTGACAATGAACCACCCAGGAGTGAAAGAATTGCTGAGAGGGGCAGGAAACAGTCCTACCAGGATTTTCAGCACCCTCCCAACAGGGGAGTGAGGGGGATGGGACATCAGAAACAAGGGTGGAGTCGTATACAGAAATAGAACCACTAGTTAATGTTTTATCATTAACAATGGATGAGGCCCCTACTAAGAAAATTATTTTCAGAAAAGATAATTTTACAGTTTACAACTTCACTGATTGCTTGCTCACAGATGAGCATTTTACTTTATTTTCAAAAGGTTTTACCTTTGTCCCATCTAGTCCCTTTGACACCACTAACACATTGATAGATTTTAAAGTGTTCATTAGGCAGCTAAACCTTTCAGTATTTTTTAAGGGTCAACCCAGTACCCATTCTGATCTCACCAGAACTAGCACCTTTAACCCCCCCCCCCACACACCCATCTCTTAAGATATTTGAGGAAATGGTAGAGAGAGAAATTAGAACAGCTGGTAAAAACAAGAAAAACAAGTGCTCATTGAACCTCAGTAACGAAGAATTCCAGTTGATTGAGAATTTAAAGCAGGAAAAATGCCAGGTTATGAAACCCGACAAAGGAGGGAGTGTGGTGCTAATGTACCAGTTAGATTACGATTTCATCCTACAGGGAATGTTGCAGGATGTTGAACAATATGAACTGGTGTCCCTTAATGAGATTAATTTAGCTTATGCCAAAATTAGTTATTTATACGACCACCTTTTGCAAGGCACTATTAATGAGCAGCTATACAATTATTTTCATGTTATGAAGCCAAGGGTACCAATAATATTTGGTATTCCGAAAACACATAAAGGCCTAGCCCCTCTAAGATTTAGGCCCATTGTTTCTGGGGCAGGCAGTATTACGGAGCCCTTAGCAAAATTTATAGATCATATAGCCAAAAGAGTCTTAACACCAATTACACATATTTGCAAAGACTCCTGGCATTTCTTAAAAGTTATTAATCGACAGATGTTTAGTCCAGAGCTATACATGGTAACCATTGATATTCTAGCCCTATTTCCAAGTATCCCTCACATAGTAGGACTTTGAATGGTTTAGGCAAACCCTTACACTTGACGGTACGTTGGCTAGCAACGTCATCAATTTGGTGGTGGACTTAATGGACACAGTTTTGACAAACAATTTTATTTACTTTAATGGAGAGTTTTTTCGCCAAAAGAAAGGCGTGGCGATGGGAGCATGTTGTGCTTCGCTATACGCCAATTGTGTACTCTACCATTGGGAGCAAGAATTTGTGTTCATTACACCATGGAAAAAGTTCATTACACATTATACCAGATATTTAGACAATATTTGCCTACTATGGAATGGTTCCATTAATGACCTGAATGGGTTTTTGGAACACATCAATGGATGTACTGATTTTCTTAGATTCGCTCACAACATTGACCGAGATGTTTTACATTATTTGGATGTAACATTAAGGACTACGCAAGCAGCTGTTTTCATTCCAAACTTTTTAGGAAGACTACCTTTTCTAACGCGTACCTTCATTTTTTGTAGCGGGCACCCTTTTTACCAGAAAAAAGGGATAGTTAAGGGCCAAATGATTAGAGCCTCGAGAATGTGTAGCACTTTTGAATATTTTTTGGAGGAAGCCAACACACTCCGTGGCTTATTTATAGAAAAAGGATATCCAGTCAACTTGATTGATGGATTGGCCCAGGAAGTTACTGATAACAGGGAATCTAGGTATTACCCTTTATTAGGTACCGGGATAGCCAGTACGGAGTTGGTGATAGACAACAACACCTCCAAATTTAAGAATAGTTTTGCATACACATATTCTTCAGACTCTCAGGTAATATAACAGGTCATCTTAAAGTATTGGCCCATTATTTCAGTGAATGAAGATATAAAACATCTTATCCCTTCAGTGTCAGGTTTCGTTTGAAGAAGTGGAATGAATTTGAAAGAATTTTTTGAGAAAAATAAGGCTGTTAAGAATGAGTCCACTAGAATGAAGAAGGGTACCCATAGATGTGGTTCATGTAACCAATGTGCCTTCATGTTGAATAAAGATGTTATTTCTATCCCTTCCAGAAATTTTAGATATAAGTTTAAATAATACTTTAATTGTGCCACCAAAGGAGTGGTATGCCTGGGAATCTGCCTACATTGTCACAGTTTTTATGTAGGCAAGACAGAAAGGCTTTTTAGAAAAAGAGTCTATGAACATCAATATGATATTAGTAAGGGTAAAATGACCAATGCCTTTTTTAAGCATTAACAACTATGTGAAAATATGCAAATTAAGTTTACAATTCTAGAACAAGTGACACCCGACCCACGGGGAGGGAACTGGGAAGCTAGGTTGGAGTATCGGGAACTGTTTTGGCAGCTTAGACTGGACGCAATTAGACCACCGGGCATGAATGACTCCTTGAATATAAACAGTGTGCTCAAATTAAGAAGGGCACGATTATAACAGGGGCTCTTGTAGACTGCTTAAATTTCCCCATTAAACACTGGTATTGGATGTACTTGCAGTTCAGCCTAATGCCTTTGTTTGGTTACCATGTGCTGTATTGGTAATGAAGATGTTACATTTATTTACTTTCATGGTTTAGTTTAATATTTATTATTGTCATGTTCATTACCATTTATTTTATTATTTTTTATGTGTTTTTACATGTGTTGTAATATATTATATATTTTCATTTTTGGCATTACTGAATTTAAAGTTGAGTTTGATTCTTGGATTGGAATATATATTTAATATTTAAGGAAAGTTTATACACACTGTATTTTTAAGAAACTGATTAGGGATGATTCACATGGGGGGGTATGTCATGTGATGTTGCATTTAGTATTTAACATGGCTGACTACACAACAGATTTTTTAACCTTGAAGAAGCTCAGTAATAACCGAGCGAAAGCGCTTGGTTTATTGTTTGCTGCTGTTTGGTGTGATTCAGATTACATACCAATAAATGTGCTGTTCTTAACTTACTGCTTCTAACCACATTTTTTGGAGATTTGGGTACTGTGGCCGTGGATTTTGGTGATTCCTGTTCAGATTGAACCTGATCATCAACCTCTAGTTACTATTCTAAAGAAGCCTATGGATTAATCTCCAGGGAGATTACAAAGAATGATGCTCAAATTGCAAAAGTACAACTTCAAAATGGTCTATACAAAATGCAGACGTCTTTATCTGGCTGACACTCTATCCAGATCACCCAGAAATACAACAGAACAGCTTCATGCAGAGAATTTTGACTGACGTCAAGGAAGTGCGTAAGTTTTCTACCACAAGACTTGAGCTGAGAGATCATACAAAGACTGATCCTGTTTTGCAAAAGCTCAAGCACTACATTAATGCCGTATGGCTGTCAAAGCAATCTAGTGTACCACCTGAAGTGCAAACTTATTTTCCTTACAAAGATCAGATATTGAGGGAAGATGGCATTATTTTCAAAGGTCCTAGAATTGTTGTTCCCACTTCCTTACATCATGAATATATCCAGATTTTGCATCATGGTCACCCAAGTTCCAAATCTACAAAAAGAAGGACGAGAGAACTAGTACTTTGGCCTTCTCTAGTAAAAGACATTGATAAAGTACTTTCTTCTTGTTCAGTATGCAACAGTACTAAACCACATTTGCAAAAATAACTACTTCAGCTACGTCATGTTCCTGAACTACCTTGGTCAACAGTAGCCACAGATATATTTGAGTGGAACAATCAGCATTACTTAGTGTTGGTAGACTCATTCAAACTGGTTTGAGATTTACTATCAAATGCCGCATCCACTGCTGTTATCACCAAGTTGAAATGTTATTTCTCAGTCCATGGTAGTCCACACAAAGTTATTTCTGACAATGGAACCCAATTTACCAGTCAGTTGTTTCAGAAATTTACAAAAGAATGGGACATTCTACATGTTAATAGTAGTCCAGAATATCCACAGTCAAATGGACAGAGGTCAAAGCATGATAATACCGATGTCTTTTTGAATTTACTCCGTCTCAGAAACATATCCTGTGTCGATATACTTGACTCGCCTACTCAGAGACTTCTAGCTAGGCAAACCAGAACAACACTTCCTATTAGTTCCAGTTTGTTGAGGCCTAAAGCGAAGAACAGGACAATTAGAGCCCAATTACCTAGAAAGCGTTCTTTCTAGAAGTCCAGCTATGGTAAATCGAGCAGATTTCTTCGTCCATTGAAAGAAAGACAGTGAGGATAGAAAACAGCAAAAGGTTTCAACCAAATTGGTAAGCTAACAGGTATATGTACTGAGCAGAGATCCTACTTCATAGAATCTGAGGGTGTGGAGTACAGGACAAATCTCAGACACCTTCTTCCTGTACCAGAATCGATATTGCAGCATTGTTCCTGTGATACAGACTCTAGATCTTAGAGCAATCCAGACAATGTTCCTGTTGCAGAATGTGTCTTAACTTCTACTTCCATTCCTGATGATGTTCCTGATGTCCCTAAAGCTGACCATTCAGCAGAGACCGTCCCAGTTGCTAGACCTAATTCTAATTTCTATGTCACATGATTTGGTCATATTTCCATACCTAGTGTGAAATACACAGCAACCTGGACATAGTTGTCTATATGTATTTAGTTCTGTATAACTGCATGACAAAATTATTTTTATTGATTGCATGTCAATTAATGTCAATATTGCATGACTTCTTTCTCAAACAGGGAGGGTGTGTGTGTTGTACTTTTACGATGCATTTCAAGGTTGGCACGTTTAAATAAATAGCAAGCACGTGCTAGCTTCAGTGCCATTTTGAGAGTGCAGCCAGAGAGCGAGCATGCATGAGTGTAATAGCTAGTTTGTTATAAGTCTATCTAAGTTAGTTATTAAGCCTCAATCCTGATGTGGCTGTACAAAATAAAGCTGCTTGAACAGAACCCGCAAAGAATCGTCTATTTTATCCTGACTGGACGAGCGACAAAGGCCTTGAGTTGTTTTATGATTTTTTGTTTTTATTCTGGCTTTGACAATACACAGACTCTTACCCTTAGAGGCCACCCTTAACATGTTTATAGTATTCAAGAACCAGATATTTAGGAGGAGAGAAGGGGTAGCTATGGGGGTTGCATCTGTCCCTGCATTTAGTAATGTTGTTCTGGCACAATGGGAACACAATATGTTTTTTTTTGTGGATAGCTGGTCATTATATAGACATATTTTAGATGACATTATTTATTGGACAGATACTAGGGACAGGGTGGACCAATTTTTCCAGTTTTTGAATTCCTTCTTGAAATTTACAATGCAGACACAAGAGGACAGGGTTAATTACCTTGATGTGTCTACTAATGACAGAACCCATAGAAAATCTGAGTGTACATTGTACAGGAAACCCACTTACTGAAATTCTTTACACCATTTCAATAGCTGGCATCCCCTTCTCCAAAAGAAATCTTTGGCGAAGGGACACTGTGGGAGATTGGCCCAAATGGTAAGTAATGACAGTGTAAGAATGTTCTACTCTATGGGGATACAGGAAACAGGAGGGTACCCAGGAACATTTTTGAACAGTAGTTTTACAAAAGTTAAGAGGAAAAGGTAGTTAGGACACTTTTCTCCTTTGTTAGGTACAGGTTAGCAGTATGCTCATGTAATCAATTGGCCCAGCTTCCCCAGATAATACAAGGGCCTTCCATGGTTAACTTATAACACATATTTTGAAGGTATTAGTAATATTAACGGGAGCATTTTTGGAGTAGACTATGATTACCTTAGTAAGCTGGAGGCAAAACCAACATTTTTTTTACAAGAAAGAGGTTTGTTTTAAATCTCTTCTAGACAGACCCCCCCCACTAGTTAATTCTATGGGGTGATGGTTAAATGTAGTCAGTGTGTGCAATGCAGATTTATCCAGGAGACATCTGAAGTTTTTACTCAAAACTCTGGGGTCATTAAATTAACACAGATACTACTGTAACAGCAGGGGAATATGTCAAAATGCCAGAGCTGCGAGTGTTTCTATATTGGCAAAACGAAAAAGCTATTTAAGAACAGGATTTATCAACACCTATATGACATCAAAGATGGTGATGACAGGAATCCATTAGCCAAGCACATGGAAAACTACTCCTTTCATCATTTTAAATTTACTGCCATTAATCAGGTCAATGTTACAATCGGGGGGGGGGGGGGGCTTCTGATCTTTATCTTGAATATAAGGAATTGAGGTGGCAGTTGAGATGTAATGGCACCGTACCCCCAGGGCTCAATGAGACTGTCTCCATAAGCATAGTCTTGAAGTTAAAGGCTCAGTTTGTTCTATAAAGTCTGGGGGGGGGGGGGGGAAGAGTCGTATGCCTTTATGTGACTTTGAATGTTTTTTTCTTAATGGTCCCCTGCTTTATTTTATATCATTGTGAGAATTATATAAAATTTATTGATGTTTTTTAAATTGCATCTCATAAAGACTATTTATTTTTCACAAAGTGTTTTCAGAGCTTATTTAATTAATTATCTTGAAACAGACACTTTATTGCTGTTTGAACTTTAAATATTTCTAGATTTTAACAATTAGTGCTTACTTAGGTTGGTCATGTGGTTTCAACTGGTATATTTATATAGCTGCATTCACTTGGTTTCATTTTGTATAGTTATATGGCTGTATTGAGTTGTTTGGTTATTATGATCAAGTCCATGTTTACCACGGATGAAAGCTCTTAATATTTTCAATAAAATAAGGAGCTACGGTCATTGGTCCCTTTCGTTTTTTATTTTTCTTAGTTTGTATTCCCTGTTTTGGTTATGAATTTTTTAATCCTTATTCAACCATTGTCAAGCAGAGAAGATTTTTTGGATGATTGCTGGTGCCTATGGGAGGCATAAACTACAACACTTTTGCCCTTCACTAAATTTCTACATTGCAATCAAATGGGACTGAAGTTTACATGCAAATATAAAAAAACTGAAATGCCGCAAAACAAACCAAACTTGAAAAAGGAAGACGGCAAGATGATAAACCTCAGCAGATGCACCAATTCCAGACACAGTGATGCTGATAAGCTGCAAGTTAAAATTTTATTTTAAGCTCAACAATAATAGGCTTTTCGTCAGTGTCCCACACCAACTTCATCAGAAAAACAAGCAACATATTCCAGCTTACACCTTAATAAAAAGATCATAAATCATATGACTACTTTGCAATTAAGCAAACACATTCACAACACCTGCTCAAACCCTACCCTGAGGACTCAACCTAACTGAACAAACAGTAAAAGGAATATCCATACTTTTGTAAGTCATGCTGAAATAAATAAAAAATAGATAGAAATTAAAATAGATGCAATCTACAAAAATAAATACAATAAAATTACCTAACCAAACTTCTTAATTTTAAGATACAAGAAATGGATAACATGCCATTTAAGTCTGGATAATGATAAGCTTCTAGTTTTAGCTGCCAAATTAATTCCTTTTGTTCTAAAAGTAATTTATCTGGACCCCCCTATTGGAAGGAACTACCTGATCAATGACTGAAAAAGTAAATTCATGACCTGGGTATTCCTTAACATGCCTGGCAAGCGCATTCTCAATCTTCTCTTTTTTGATGGCATAAAGGTATTCATAAAGGCATTCCTGAAGTTTCCTGTCAGTTTTTCCTATATAAAACACCGGGCATGAAAAGCACCTAGCCAGATATACCACATGTGAACTGGCACAGTTAAATCTACCCCTGATGGGGTATTTGGTCTCCCCAATACTAAAAAAGGTCCCCGCTTTAATAAACCTACAGTATTTACACATTTTGCATTTGTACATCCCCCTAACCGGGGTATGGTTCGATTTCATCTGCAGAATACTCTTCAGATTCAACCCCCTCCTAAACACCACCTTGCAAGGTAACTCACGTTTTGAGATTACACCCATGTCTAATCGTAAAATACTCCAATTTTTCTTTATGATGGAGGAAATGTCCCCTGCATCAACACTGAAAGTTGTAATAAAACTGCAAAGGTAATTCACATGGGCTTGCATATGGGATGGCTCGGGGTTCTGGGGTGCTACATTATTGCCCAAAATTGGTACGTAGAACCCATTCTTCCTCTTACCGCAAACTTCCTTGACCAATTCTGATATGAGATGGTCCGGGTATCCCCTGTTCAAAAAAAGGCCACGAATAAACTCACATTCTTCAAGGAAGTTGCTGAACTTTGACACCATCCTTGCCACCCTCACCAACTGCCCCTTTACTATCGACCTCTTCTGATGGAAGGGGTGAATGCTCTCAAAATGTAAATAACTGTTAGAAAAAGTTACTTTACGATGAATTTTGGCAGTAAAACAACCTAGAGGGATATCCTTAAATAACTCCACATCTAAGTAAGAGATCCTCTCCTTAGAAAAATTGAATGTAAGTTTCAAAAAACTGGTGGAGGTATTAAAACTATCTAACAGTGTCTCAGCTACTTCCCTCTCCCCCTGTAGGATGATGAAAATACCATCCAAGAATCTAGTGTAAAGCAGGGTTTTCTCCTGAATGATAGGATTAGGGAAAACAAACTCTCTCTCCCAGTAAGTGATCACCAAATTAGCAATGCTGGCCCCACAAGGAGACCCCATAGGGACCCCTATTAATTGGTGGAACCAACGATTGTTAAAGGAGAAAAAAATACAGGTCAGAATGATGTCCAATAACTCCCTCACCATCAGAATGTCCCCAGCAGGTGCCCGTTTAATGGTCATGATAGCTTCAATCCATTCTAACGCTATGGAATGAGGGATGGAAGAGTACAACTTAATAACATTGATTGTCAAGAAATTACTCTCCCCTGTACAAGGGGTACAATTAACCCTCTCAAGAAATGACCAGGAGTATTTAGAAATGTTTAGAAATGTGGGACTATTATATATGGGTCTACTTCAGAAGACTGACAAACCAAAAGACTGAATCCTAAAATACTGAAAACATTTTTAATGCAGGAGGCATGAAAGATCCAAGATCGCACAACAGTGTAGAAGGGGCAAATTCCATCCTTCAGTATTTCGAGATTCAGTCTTTTGGTTTTTCAGTCTTCTGAAGTAGACCCATAAAAATGTATGTGCATGCGCATGCGCGCACCACACACACACAAAGACACAGAGACACACACATATATATAGTTAGATGTACAGAGATACAGCTAAAGATACAAATCATTTTTATTGGCTTGTATTGTCATGAGCAAATATGAATTCTGTTATGTTTTGGTGCATTTCTATGGTATTTTACTTATCTAAGAAATATTTTTATATCTTATTAATGTCATATCCATGAATGTGATTAAAAAACAAACAAATAAAAAGTATTTTCCCACCTTCTGGGCTTTAAATTCGGACATAGTACACATATTTATATATAGTATATACACACGCATATCCATACATACAAACATACATACATACACATAAGCATACATTATAAATAATGCGTGTGTTAAGTGTGTGTGCATTTGCGTTAGACTGTGTGTTTGTGCACGCACTTATCAAATGAATGGAACCCATATACAATTCAAAATATTAAAACCCAAAATGTTGTAAACTCAAAATACTGTAAGTAGGAATTTGCCCTTTCCACATTGTTGTGAGATACCACATACAAAATTAGTAGAGAGAGCAAGGGGATTTGTCTCTTGCATTAAATAGATTTTCAATACTTCAAGTATACAATTTTATGGCACAGATCTATACTGTATAAATACAAGAAATAATGCAAGTGTATGCAGACATACACACACCCACCCCCCCCCACATCCACCCACAGTGCCCGCCAAAGACACAACACTTTACAATATATTTTTTTCAGTATGCTTCAAGTTCTTTATTTACCCTCCATGATATTCTAATATTTTGATTCCCTTTTTACTGTACTAAGTAGATAATATATAAAAGTAACGAACTACCATGCTGGTTTCATACCTTGATTTGAGCTACAACTTGTTTCTTGTACTTTGTAACTAGATATTGGCTGAAATATGACTCCGCACAATCCATTCCACTCAAGATAGCTGCTAATAAAAATACTGAACTTCTTTATATGCATATATTTAAGGAGATAGGAAATGTATAGTTTACCTTGATTTTGAGGTTTCTTTATCCCCCATAATATGATGGCATTAAAAGTTACGGATGTTAAACTCCTGATTGCAAGATGTTTTTACAAATCGTGATGAAAGTGGAGGGAGTAGGTTAGATAATCTACACCTAACAATTGAGAAAAGTAACAAATTTAAACATATACCTTAATCTCACAAGGTATGTGCTTTAAAGTCAAAAACAATGTTTCCATTATTGGCCCAGTGATCTGGGGCACAATATCCAATATCAAAACACTTTACTGGCAGTCAGGGTTCGACTAACTGCCCAAATGCCAGAATGCCAGGGAATAACAGACTTGCAGAAGTGAATGGGTTCAATACTCCCTGCCTGGCCAGTGGAGTTAAGAAGAGACTGTAGCATAAGCTAGTTGTCAAATTACATTTAACACTGACAACTGTTTGCATAAGTGTGTATGCTTGACATGAAGCAATATACAGTGTTGGAGTGACATGCTTATTCTTCAATCCAGTCCCTCATATTCAGCTATTCACCCAGCTTCAATCGGACTTCCACTTCCTTAATTCTTGGCTAAACAACCATAAGCTACTCCACCACCCCCCAAACAAAAGCATGACATTTGGAATATCACAAAATTAAAAAATAAATAAATAAAATTAAAAAACTCATTGCAAATATCAATGATACCCCAAAAAAACAACCATGTCCTATAAATACCTAGGTTTATGGCTGGATGAGTCACTTAATTTCAATAAACCACACTAAAAAACAGCAGGAAAATGATAAAACCCTTATACTGGTAGTACTGGGAAATATCTCCTTTCACTCCAGACCAGCTAAAGCTGCACTAGGTAAAGTCCTCCTAGCTCAACTCAAATATAGGCACTCCATCATAACCACAACCAATTAAACTCATCCACTCTACAGTCATTGAAAACAAAATCTGCCAATACATTTCCAATCCCCCCACCCCCCTTTCCAGGGGCAACAGTACACCCCCCCCCCTGCCAAAGCCAGATGGCTCACAGTCACCTAGAGAACTGAGACACTCCTTGGGTTTCTTCTTTTCAAATTATGTCAACTAGGTGTCTTTCCGGCAGACTCCATAATAAACCACCTCCTACAACCCCCACAACTTCTAGTAGACTCCCTCACTCCAGAACACACAAACAAAACTGCACTATAACAATCGCTCCTCCATTCTTGCACCCAAACTTTGGCAATCTTTCCCGTCACCCACAATAAATCTCCTCTTTTCCCCCACATTCAGATCATAATTCGAAAGAGACCTCCGTAAAAAAAATAGGACTCCTAGTGCTTTTCCACTGGACACATCACCCAGCTCCTCCATCACATAGATAACTTCCATCCCCTGTTTTCATCTGCTGCTTTTCTCCTACATTTACTACTAAAATTTAATCCACATTTGTTTTTTTTTTTCCGCTGTTAATATTTGTTGACCGTTTCCATGATCTGCTGGACTTTGTACCTTCTGTGATTAGTCCAGGTTTGTGAATTAGTTCCATTTATTAAATTATTTTGTTTGGGAATGTATCTTTCCTCAGGCTGTGTCTGCAAATGGTCTGTTAGGATCAGGGTATTATCCCAGGAACAAATTTAAATAAAATTATATTAGAGCATTAGCAAAACATGCCATCACAACAAGCAGTAGTTCAAGGTTCCTTGCAGTACAGCTCATTATCCTAGGGAATTTAGGGTGGGGGGAATGACCATAATGACAAACATGCATGGCTCTGGTTGTCTGTGGATCAAGACAGGGGATAAGTAGCCAAATCATAAACTTCTTCTTCTTCTTCTTTTTTTTTTTCGTTGGGCGCCACACAGCCAGATCACCATGTCCGAAGTTTTACAGTGTCGAAGTTGCCAGCCCGCTAACCTTCCACAGAAGGCACACACACATGCACACCTAGGGCCAATTTAGAGTGTCCAACCGGCCTGCAGCATGTGCTTGGGATGTGGGGGGAAACCGGAGCACCCGGAGGAAACCCACGCCACCCACAGGAGGACATGCAGACTCCCGACAGAAGGCACCCCAGCCGAGGATCAACCGGAGAACCTCTAGCCAAATCATAAACATTAAACAAAAATGATAATCCTGACTAATGCTTCTAAGTACAACTTTACTTAGTCGAAATCTACAGAACAAGAATATTGCTACTACACCAACACAATAAAGCTCAGGCTACAATTTTCCATACTCCTGCAGGCCTCCAAACACACAGAAAAGTTAAAACAGAATATTTTTCAGCCAGCATAAATTAACAGAGTAGCACTGGCAACATTACCTGATTAGACAGCTTCGTTGCCACATATTCAATCTCATTGCGTGTCATGATAGACTGTCCACACCAGGGGGCATAAAAGAATAGCAGTGAAACCTCAGATTCCAAACGAATCTCATCTGCCTGTTCCAGCTGCCCCAGGTACAAATCAATAACTGGAGAGCTTGCAGAGAAAAAGCGTACTGGTGGAGGAGGTGGGAATATGACATCTGTTGCACGGCTGCAGGAACAAGAGAAAACAATGCACATGTTAAAAACATTCTGCCAAGTTCTGGTAAGTCATTTATTGGGGGAAAAAAAAAAAAAAAAAAAGAGAGAGATAAATCATGCAGTGTGCTGAGAAACTGTCTGCATAAATTGTGCCAAGAGAATTTAAAATGTTATGCCCAATCTAACACACCCAAAAGCTTTCATTCAATCTAAACAACTCTACGGGTTTCAAGCTGTGATTAGTTCAATGCATCTACAACCTTATTTATAAAGTAGTACTTTCAATCACCCATACCACCATGCACCCTTTATCTAGTTTTATCAACTGCCATACTGCCACCTTTTTCCTACCTTTCTGCACTCTGCAGCTTTTATTCACACACTAATTTTTACCTACTGTGCCAGCTTCTCCAGCTTGAATAACCACTGTCCCAGTCCCCCACCCAACTATATTTAGTTCCCTCCCAGTGCAACAGCTTTTCATGCATATTATTTTAAGTTTAAACATTCCAAAATTCCCCCAAAACAGCTCTCTCAACTCCTCCCAAAGACATTCCTGCTGAATGTAGCAGGACTGCAGTCGTGATCAAGAGTGAGAAGGAAAGTGTGACTCTGGATGAAAACATACCAAGTCTAGGGTTACCAGTACATCAAGAGTACTCTTCTTAACCATAACCATCTCAAAATTAACAAGCAGCAGGGGAAGGTATAGCGCTCTACAAGACAGGATCCCCTTTCAAAAGATGGTCACTAACTGTAAAATGACTTTTGTAATTTGCAACTTTTACTTTGCAAATGCACTTTGTTTGCTGTGACACTAGCACCTTTAATATCAGATAGGAAGCCTCTGTTCACCTAATCAATACAATACGTACAAAATATCCTGATCCTGTAGTACATGGGGATGAATCCCCGACTATGATGCATGCAAATGGGGTTTGATTACTGGCTCCAGCACTGGAGGAACCAGCCAAGGATGCAGGAGTTAAGAAGTACCACCCACTCACCTCTCCCAGGGAGAGGTTTGCTTGTATTTGGAGGCATACAGGCTGCTGCAATTTCTTTGCAGACTGGAGAGTCCACCATTCATGCCACAGGGCAGGGGAAAAAATTTCAAACCATGCCTAATGGCTGCCTCAGTGACTAACCCTCTCTACTGTATCTTACTTCATGAATGAAATGAGTGGTTTCATAGAGAGTCTCATGGCTGGCAGGCAGCATGGGCAAAAACTGAAAAAGAAAATACTTGCAGAATAGATAATGGATCCTAACAAACAAGAAAGAAAACCTTTTCATACCCCACACATGTAACCCCTTAGATTTCTGAATTCCCTCATGTTTTTTTTACACTTCTACTTCAACCACAGAAGGCTGTTCCAATAATGTCACTTTTTCAATGAAAACATATTTCTTCAAATATTCTAGACCATCAAAATAAAACAAATTCAATTCTCAAAACATTTTTCATTAAATTTATAGAACCCTCTTGAACCATTGATTCTTCTGAGGTACTCTGGCTTTTCCCCTTTCAAAAGGATGCAAAACAAATACCTCGTTTTCCCTTTTAAACCGCTAATGGTATAGCATGTGCAACATTTTTTACTGTTTGCATGCACACACACACTCAACATGTTTCCATATCCAAAACTGTGCACAATTCTCCAAATGGTTGCATAGCCAGAAGGATTATGCATTTAGCTGTACGACTAACCGATAACTCATTACAGATCACATTCTAATTTTGGTTCACATTCCCTTGGATATATCATTTACAGACATGTATCAATTTCGGTCACAGATCATCACTGAAGGTTTTCAGCACACTGTTTAAAGAGACAGGTGCTTGAAAATGGTAACTACAGGACATCACTGAATAAGGAGACTGTCTCCACTTGAAAGATGGAGCGATGTAAAAAAATATGCAGCAAATCTTTGGACAAAGAATGCAGAGATCTTTAAAGAAGAGGGACAGATCCAATTTAGCAATGATAATGAAACAATACAAAGTGATAAAGATAAGCTATAAGCAGGGACATTTGACAAGAAATTTGACTTATTTTTTGACAACTCTCCTGAGTTTTGACAGGGATCTGGCAATGTGATGCTGCAATGGAAAAAAAGAATGGTTTTAGGACAATATAATATGGAGCAATTACAAACTCGATTACTCAGCTTAGGTGGCCTCGTGGAGCAGAGGAATAAACCCCTAACTTCACCCTGAAGGATCTGTGTATGACAAGAGACACTTGCACAAGAGTGACCAGCCGGGGAAAGATGGGATTAAGAACCCCGAATATAGCCTTGCCCATCCTGGGGAAAGGGAGGCTGCCTATGCTTACAGCAACAGCAGTATTAAGGGACTAGCAATCTTTGTACTGCAAGTAGTATACCACTTGTTTGGGATACTGCACATGTGAAGAAGCATGCATACATCCCCTGAAGGCAGCCACTGCAGAGCTTCCAAGGCTGCCATTGGGTGGTGGAGTTTAACGGCACACATCCTGTTGGCACTATGATACTGCACCAGCATTCTCAATCTCCTCACTGGCCCCAGATGTGGCCAAGACCGAGTGTGAGGGATGCCAGGGCAGGTCCAGAAGACCAGGTGAACAAGGAGAGGAGCTGGTGGCAGCTAATGATCAGCTCAGGGAGGGTAGAAAGGTAAGTGAGAGGGTGCTCAACTGAGACTAATAGTCCGCATCCAATATGTCTGCATCATATGCTCCACTCCCAAACTACTTGCTGCGGTTTGTTCTGAAGCTGGACATATTGGATGATCTTACTATAACTGGTAGTTGATTCTACATCCTGCCTGCTCTGCAATGGAAGTAATTCATTCTCAAGCCAGCCAACAACAGTGTTTACTATTTTTAGTAATATATTCACGTTATAAAAGGCATACCCATTCAAATCATTTTTATGTTAGGTCACCAAGGACTATTATAACTAACCGATTGCAATTTCAACTCTCAACAGGCATCATCTTGTGTGTCTTGACAGCTGTTTCTCTACTGGAAGTTCTCAGTTTTCTAATCAATGCCTAACTAATGAAATAATCACTTCCTACTGCATTGCTTATGCCAGGAAATGCTATGCTGATGTTAAGGGTCATTCTATGACCTAACTGAAGAAACAGCATTATACTAATCTAAAATATACCATCCAGTCACCCCAAAGTAGTTAGGCTGCAATAATGTGATGGTCCATGGCATAAGGGAGATATTCACTGCCAGTTTTCATAATGTAATACAAAACATATTTGCTCGTGTTACAGTAAGTATTGTTAGCACTGGACCAAACTAACAAGTCATCCAAGTAGTGCTATAAATTTTGGTCATTCTAAACCCACAACAGTGACTACTATTTTGAGGTCTTCTGCAAATTTGCCATTTCAAATATATTGGCTAAATGGCAACATGAATATAAATCTGCTAAACAAAAATGGACCTAGAACAATACTGAGGAACACTCTATTTGCAATGTTTTGACCAGAGACCACTCTTCCAATTCTAAATCTGAATCTTCTACTACCAAATTATATTGCTACCAAAAATATAATCTACCTATTAATTCCAAGTGATGCCTTGGTATTTAATGCCTACATATGTGGCTAGTCAAAGGCCTTGTATAAATCTAAACAAACAGTATCAATATTTAGTCATTGGATCTGTGACTTAGTCAGACTAAAATAGAAATTTAATACAGATCTGCAGAACAGGACTGACCAGCAGGGACACACGTGCACATGCGCAAGCACACACACACGTGCAAGCACACACATACGCACGCACAAGCACACACACCTAATATCACATAATTGTTTAAAGTTTTAGAAGTGTTCTCCCAAAACATTTTTCTGCAATACTTGTGCAGCTAATTGGGTGAGAACTCCCAGCCTTACAAGCAACCCCAGCACTGTTTACAGAAACCATTACAGCTTCTTTACACATCTTTAGGACACAACTCAATTCTGTGTTTCTTTGAAACAAGTAAAACTACAGAATGAATAAATCCTAGTAGAGACTTCTTTAAAAATTAGCTATTCAGACTAACAGGCTCTGCAGTTTACACATTTGATTCCAATATACCTGGCACGTGCTTCCATCATAGCTACTTCCTTTGACATATATAGCATTCCGACTAGCTTACCATAGAAACTTACTGAATATCTTGGCAGTAGATTCCCTTCTCTTCACCACCACCATTCATTATAAGTATCACATTACTTTGGTAGTCCCTACGATACTTTGAGAGTCTATAAAAAGCTTTCTAATTATAAAGGTAATATGGGTTGCTCCTTTTAACTTTGTAGCCTTGTTCTGTCCTTCTTATACTCTTGTTTTCTAAACTAACATATTAGTTGTTAAACTTAGTTTATCAAATCTGTATATAAAAGTTAATTTTAATATCAATTTCCATAAGTAGCAAATTTACATAATAAAACCACCATAAGCTTTTTGGATGAAACTTTAAAAACAAACAACATACACTAGAACAATGTACACTATTTACAATATGCATGCTTAAACTTTACAGTAGTCATAAAAAACACAACCATCTTCCAAATTTTAATTACTCTAATACAAACTACTAATCATTCAAGTACTGATGAAGTTAGAAAGATCTCAAGTGTACATTTCCAACAGTTGAGAACTTTGCTATTTTTTAAAAACTCTGCTTACTCATTAACTTCACTGTGTCACTTTCTTTAGAAATGGAAACCGAGAACAAAGGATCATCATCTTCATCATTCCCCCACCTTTTTTCTACATGGGTTTAGAGTGTCATATCAACTGTCACCATCTTTTTCTATTCAGTGCCACTCCTGCCTTCAATACTCAAGCCACACTGTTGCATGTCTTCTCAAACAATCCATCCACCTCTTTGCTGCAGAACCTTGTTTCCGCTTGCCTTCTTCCAGTCACTCCCAATTCTTGTTTACCAGATTGCCTTCTGCTTTTTGCACATATGCCTGAACCACTATAATCATTTCTCTTTGACCTTTTCTACAACTGGAGCGCTACTTTGGCTTCACATCTTATGTCCTCATTTCTTCATCTGTCCTACAATGTTCATCCTACCACAAGTTTCAGGCACTTCATCTCCATCACCTCTAGCTTCCTCAACTGTTCTACCTTTATTGCCCAGGTTTCTGTACCATACAGAAGCACTTGTCACATCACTGTTCTGTACACCTTACTTCTGCTTCTTTGACATTCTTCTGTCATACACTACACCTGACACACTGTGCCAGTTGGCTGCAGCCCCTCTGGTTCTAGCTTTTACCTCCTCATTCAAACTTCCCTTCTCATCAACCATCCCTCCCAAAAACTTGAAGTTGTTAACTTGTTCCACTATTTTCCCTTCTATCTCAATTCCCAGCTTCTTCTGATACCCATTTGCTGTCATCCGCGGTGGTGCAGCGGTAGCATTGTCGCCGCACAGCAAAAGGTTCTCCCGTTCGATTCTTGGCTGGAGTGCCTTCTGTGTTGAGTCTGCATGTCCTCCCCACAGTCGAGTGGCATTCGAAAGACATGCGTGAATGGGCGTGCCTTGGTTGAAGGTTGGGCATCGGGTGGGCACCTCGGCACCATAAAAAAATAGACTGCCAATCACTAGCGGACCGGAGTTCTGCTGTGGCAACCCCTAACCGGGAAAAGACAAAAGAAAAACTGTGTTATCTGTACTCTGTTTCATCCCATGTGCCTTCAGTTCTGCATTCCATTACCCTATCCTTTGCTGCAGTTCCTGCTCAAAGTCTGCCTGTAATGCCACATTACCTGCATACAGTAACTTTGTTGCTTTGTCCCCTCTGAACTGTTTGCTAATGTAGCCCATCACCAGTATGAACAGCAGTGGGTTCACAGCTGAACCCTGATGCACACCCTCTCCCAGTGGGAACTCCTCTGTGAGGCCAAATACTGTTCATACGCGAGTCACAGTCCTTGTATATACTTAAAACTAATTCCACCACATTTTCTGGGACTTAGGGTCCCAAGAAAACTGATTTGGGTAATCCTGCAGTGGTTCTGTTATATGCTTTCTCCAAACTGAGTATAAAGGATTAGTCCAGATAAAAATCACTTAAGCTCTCAGATCTAAGAAACTCTCTCGGATGCATTCCCTGTGAGAGGAATAATGATGTCTTGTTGAATTTTCAAGTAGTTTATTCATTTGAGTAGGTAGATAAATGAGTGTTCCTATTTTAATGATACTTTGAGTGCTTATATCATTCATTGAAACAGAACACTCGTCCATCTACCTCCTTAACTGAATAAACTACTTGAAACTTCAACAAGGCATCTTTAATTCCTCCCACAGGGGCGGCATTAAAGAGACAGCCTCCCAGATCTGCTAGCTTAAGAAATTATCTTGTCTAATCATTTGTACTGGTTTCTTGTTAGTCCAGTCACACACTGGGTAATAGTTGGGATACCAGACCTAACTCGATCTTTCTGGATTACCTCTGTTCCTTTGGAAATGGAGGACTTCAGAAGTTGAAGAAAATCTGAGTACTATTTTGTTTCCAATTTCTAGAGATTAGCCATTACAAACCAAATATAGTGATGTTCTTTTGTATAGCAGCATTAAACAAAATTTCTTTACTGATGTAGAAATTAAGACATTATCTACCTAGAAATCTTTAGAAAAAATTTCTAATGTTTTTCCACAATTCTTTTAGCTAAGAATATTCATATATTATCTACTTTCAGTCAGCCTTTACATCAAGTTTATATCACCAACACCTCACCTCATAGACTAAAAGTACTTTTGACAGTTTTTCTGGGGTGAAAAAATGCCCTGTGTAAACATTTCCAAGCAGAAGTACATCAGTGACAAGCTTGATAAACAATTCTTACAGATCTTAAGATATTTTTCTTTTCAAAAAGTTTCAATACATTATAGTTTATGCCTTGAAAGATGTAATCAAAACGTTGTGTTCATCATTTCTTTACATTCTATAACAATTCTATATAGTAAGAATTTTCCCTTACAGACTTACATCTGCATTATTTATTTATTTGACATTTGTTAACTGGGTTAGTCCGAAGCAGAAGCCGATTTTCAGCAGAGACCCAAAGTAGAAAAGCTCCAGAATTACAAAAGTGCAATATAAAAAAAACAGCATCAATATACAAAAGATACAAGTAGCTCAAAATATAAGTAGTTCAAGTTACAAAACCAATTATACAGAAAATGAACAATGAGTATAAAAAAGTGAGACCTAAAAGTACAAGACAGAGTAAGTTTACAACACATTTCTGTTTAACAAAATAGCAAGAGTTTTAAAGAGTGTAGCCTGAAAGAAAGACAGACAAAAAAAAGAAGCAAGAAGAGGTGAATCATGAGAATGAATAACCTTTGCTCGAGACACTAAGTTAGTGAGGAAGGTTAGCCAAGTGGGTAGCTAGGAGAAAGACAGCATTATAATTATGTTGGGTCATTACAATGGCAGAACCAGGATATATGGAAGCTGTCTCTTAAGACAGATTTAAAGGTATTGGGGTTTGTGATAGATCTGACATTAAGTGACAACTTATTCCAGGCTGAGGCTACACAGTGACTATATAGCAGTTTACCAATATTAGTATTGCATTTATTGACTTGTAACTGGTGCTGTAGTGAGCTGTGAAGTGCATGGTTTGGGATATATGGTTGGATGAAAGTGGAGAGAGAGGGACAGGAAGATGGCATGTGTAAGACTGAACGAGCTAGGATCAGTTGGGGGAGTAGAAGTTGGTGCTGGAATTCAAGCCAATGCAGGTTTTTTTTTAGAGCTGTACAGTAATGAGTGTGATAATGTAAGTTAGGAGCAAACCTTGCAACTTTGTTGTATGTTCTAATTTAATCACGAGCTTACATTGGAGGAATGTGATTAAGGGGGCAGCATAGAATGGAGTTGGTAGTAGGAGGGCCTGTGCTAGGGAGAGTCTGGTGGCATTAGTGAGGAATTTTTGTATCTGTATAGGAGGCCTAGTGTTGCATATTATTATACATTTGCTTAAATCAGATATGCCATTAAATGATGTAGAATTCTTTTCAATATCAAGTTTATTTTCTGCATGACTTACAATATTTTGTACTTTAGCCACTTTCTTCTATTCCAAATTCTACTATTATCTCTTAAAGTCTCTTTTTAGATGTGTTGTTAAACAACAATCATACCATACAATAAAATATACTCCTTTTCATTTTAACATTTTACTTCATTAAAAAGAGAGGAAAAATAATGTCAATATTTTTTTAATATCTGGAAGTGTGTGTATATACAAATTTTCAAAATTCGTAACTGTATTAAACTACTGATAAAATTGTTGAGCTATAAATATTACACTGAAAAATATTAAAATATTATCCACATTTTATTTTGTTACAGTTAATGTAAGGACTAATAATTTCCACTTATCTTCAGACAGGGAAATACCCAACGTACAAACTTTATAACTAATAAATTAAAACTGTAAAATTAGCTGCTTGCACATTGGATCTTGGGAACTTGTGAGACACTGAATCCTATGTGGTGTTTAGAAGCTAATCTTGGCTTTTCTGAACACCATAAAATTTTAGAAGTATTCTGCTGAACATTTTATATAATCTTTCAAAAAAATAGTATTGTAAACTAAATTATATGTAGAATCATAGATGGTTGTAGTTGATTATTGGGTAAAATTGTATCATTTTAACTTTACAGCAATTATTGGTCCTTATTCCACTGTATAATTATTCTGGATATGTTAATTCATTTAAGTTATTCAGCAAAATAGTGTTTTTTGTTTAACCAAATAAAACTGGGATTTCTTTTAAACAAAAAATCTGTTTACATTTATTTCACATAACATACCCCCATTTGCAAATGTTAATAAATTTGTAAATATTTGACTCAATTTCCTTTTATATTTAAATCAATGAATTATAAACTGTCTATTAATCTAAGCAAATGGTTATTGCTAAAGCAAAGAGTAAAAGAGATAAAGGACAATCTTGTTTAGCTCCTTTTTTTCAAATTCAAGGGTAGACTATATAATTCAGATAATCCCCAATTCAAAAAAAAAATCAAAAGTTATTTTAATAGCTAGACCAATAAAGATGGATTATAATTTAGGATTAATAACATCAAAATGATTGCATTAATGGCTATCTTGTATTCTTAAAATGAACCCAGTTTGTTCATTATCAATCTGTTAGAATTTATATTTGTAATCTATATTTAGAAGTGAACTTGTTCTAAACTGAACATAAAGACAGATCCTTTTTTGTCTAGGAATTGCTGTAATTAATGAATATTTCCATAAGGGAGGAATGTTAGATAGTCATACCTCCATGAAAATGTTACGTAGAAGAAAAATTCATTCTTTTGAAAATATTTTGTAAATATCAGGTATGAAACCAGTTATTACTGATGCGTTTGTATTCTTTAAAAAAAAGTTCAAGAAAAGATATTTAAAATCATGTTCTTTATCTAAGAATTTGTTATTATTTTAAAATTTTAAGACTGATATCTGATCCCCACTAATAGCTCCTTTATTAGTATTTATTTCTGATAATGATTCCTAAACATATGTTAAGTAGATAACTTATTTATGTTACCATGCCATAATTATTCAAAAATGTAACTGCTTTTATGTGGTTAATTCTTGATTTTATTCAATTCTGAATTCCTTTAAGACTGGGAGCATAAGAACTGAATCATTCTCAAGCTATTGCTGACTTATGAAACAAGATTGCTTGTTACTTGTCTTTTAATTTAATGCCTGTATCTTCTAAGCCTCTCTCTTTTTTGAGCATTAAGATTGCCTGTTGAAATTTATTTGGTTTTCTATATTTCCCACTGTTTTATTTTTACAGTGCATAATTTTCCCATACAAACAGGATTTGAGAATCTTACACTATTACATCTTTGACATCATATCTATTAACTTCTAGAGAAAATTCTATTTTAAATGAGCCATTTCTGAAAGCTGTCTAGTTTAATATAAACTGTACTTCAACTAATAGTTGCTAATTTAATGGACTGAAATAATTAAACATTGTACTTTGACCTGAAAGTGGACATGGAAGTGTATTTAAGCTTTTTATTTTATCTAGTCTCAATTGAGTACCATATTTTTTTCACACTTCTAAACATGTTTAATGATAGCGCATAGCGCATCTTTCATGTAAAAAAATTCTTAAGGTTTAACAAAATTAGAACAATTTAAGAGCCTTCTATTCTTTAATGCCAGTTTAGATGCGACACATCAACATTTGTTTGCAGTGGTAGGAAATTTACAGAGTATGTGTATACATATATACATATATATATATATATATATATATATATATATATATATATATATATATTTATATTATGTTCTAGCAGTATTTTCTTATTCACTAATTATTGTGCATATTTTAGTAATAATGACGAGTTTACTTTCCTCGTCTTAATTGAATCATATGGAACATGTTATTTCAATCAGTTTATAAATTCATAGAAATGTATTCAGCATTCGCCAATACATTCCCTGGTGGAATGTGATCTTATCCCCTGTGGGGTAGGTTTTCCATGGTGCTTATAGCAGAAATTAATGCAATGGGCTATGCATTTAGAAATGGTTTGCTTTGAAATGGCCTTCCCCTCTGCTCTGCAGCAAAGCCAACTAGTAGCTGTTCAGATTTTCTAAGAAGCTTAGTCCTGTCAAAATAAAATCCAAGCTGTCTGTGCATGTCCAAAGAGTGCAGTATTCATTCTCCTTTGTTTTGTTGATTCGGGAAAAAGGTAGGCAAATGAATGGACTGATTTAGGACCACACTAGACACCACCTTGGGCATAAAGGAAAGACTGGTCCTGAGGGAAACCCTGTCTGCATGGAAGACAATGAAGGGTTCCACTGCCATGAGGGCCTGTAATTCAGACACTCTTCTTGCAGAAGTGGTGGCTAGAAGGAAGGCTGTTTTCCAAGAAAGGAATTTCAACTCTGCAGTTGTAGCTGGTTCAAATGGAAGGAGAGTGAGCTTTTCCAATACAAAGTTAAGGTCCCAGACTGGAGTAGGGGCTCGCCTGGGGGGGGGGGCTTAAATTTTTGGCCCCTCTGAGGAATTGCTTTAGCAGAGGGCGAGAGAAGAGGGTTGGTTCAGTATTAGTGTGCTGAAATAGCAGAGGCATGGATTTTAATAGACGAGAAGGATAGGCCCTTGTGGAGTATTTATGTTAAATACTGAAGAATATGCAGTAAGCTGGGCACAGTTGTCCATCCCCTGTGTCTGGCTCCAGGAACAGTATCTTTTCCACTTTTCAGCATAGGATTTTCTAGTACTAGGCCTCCTTGCCTCCAGAATGACATCTAGCACCTGCTTACTGAGGAGAGCTCAAGGAATTAGTCAGGCTACAAGGTTCAGTGTTTGAAGATGAGGGTGCAGAATCTGGCCCGCCTGCTGGGACAGCAGGGAAGGTGTCTGAGGTAGGTGCCATGGTTCCAGCAGTGTCATAATGTGCAAGAGGTGGTACCAGTGCTGGCGTGGCCAGTCTGGTGCAATCAGTATTGTCCTTGGCTTGTCCAGTTTGATCTTTAGTAGAACCTTTGAGAGGAGAGGCATAAACAGAGAGGCTTTTCCCAGGTAAAGTACAGGGCATCCACTTTCCAAGCTTGACTGTGGGAAGTCCTTTTGCAGAATTTGTCCAATTGGTATTTCTGAGGGGAGGCATTTGTTCCTCAATATGTTGAATATTTTTGGTTCCAGTTTCCATTCATGTGGGTCCATGAGATTTCTGCTTAGGTCGTCCGCCAGTGAATTTAGCTTGCCTGGCAGGAATTGAGCTTGTAGGTGCACTTGGTAGCTCAAGGCTGTGTTCCACAGAGCCATGGCTAGTCTGCAAAGAGGGTACGAGTGGGTACCCCCTGCTTGTTTATGTACCACATAAATGTGGTGTTGTCTGTCTTTACCAATAATTGCCCTGGAAGAATGTGGTCTTTGAAGGCTGTCAGGGAATTCTGTACAACTTAACATTTCTTTTTGGTTGATATGCAGGTGCATCTGTCTCGGGTTCCATTTGCCCTGAATGCACTGCCCTGCCAAGTGAGCCCCCCATGCATAGTCTGATGCGTCTGTTGTTAGGGTTTGGGTGGTAGGGGGTAGAGTGAAGGGGAGCCCCTTGTGGTGGCAGGCCTCTGCCCACCAAAGGAACTCTGCCTTTATGCAAGGAATGATAGAAATCATTGATTCCAGGTTGTGAGAATGTTGGCACCATAGGCTTTTTAGATACCATTGTAGTTTCCTCATATGCAGTCTTGCATATGGAATTAGTAGAATGCAAGAGGCCATGAACCCCAGGACTTGCAGAATTTTCCTTGCAGATAGATGGGTCTTTGTGGTCAGTAGTTTGAAGTAGGCTGTCAAATAAACTTGTTTCTCTGTAGTGAGGAAAGTCATCTGGGAAGTTGTGTTCAAGCTTGCTCCCAGGAATACAATTTGTTGGCAGGGTACTAGGTGAGATTTCTTTTCGTTTATGGTGTACCCCAGTGAAGTTAGAAGTTTAACGAATGCCGGATGTTTTAGTAGCAAGTCCTGGCTTTCTGCCTGAATCAGACAATCGTCCAAGTATGGGTATATTTGAATATTTCTCTGCCCAAATGCAATGGCTGGAGCTAGACACTTTGTGAATACCCTGGGCACAGTAGATCAGCCCCTGGGTGCAGTAGATAAGCCAAGCAGCTGTTGAAGTGTTAGCATTTTGAATTTTGGAATTACCAAAAAGGTGTTTAGAATAGAAAGGTCTAGGATAGGACGCCAGAAGCTGTATTTTCTGGGTACCAGGAAAAGTCTTGAATACAAACCTTGACCCCTTTCTTCTGCTGGGACAGGCTGAATAGCCCTGATACTTACAAGAGAGAGAACCTGCTGTTGAGCCTCTGCTCACTGATTTGGGGGTAGGTCTGGCCAACCATTTGGGGTTGGTAGGGTGTAGAAGTAGAATCTGTATCCTTGGGAAACTATATTTAAAACCCATTTGTCCTGGTAATGAGTTCCCAGTTTTTTGCATGCAGGGCGAGCTTTCCTCCTAAGGGTGCAGGCAGTTGAGCAGGGCTTGGAAGGGTTAAGGTTATGTCATTGTGCCATTCTTCCGTAGGGGGGGAGGATTCTTACTACTTCCTGCTTTGGAAGTGGAAGCCCCCCACTGCTTAGGCCTGTGCGTAGCCTGAGACTAACCTAGGTGGTCTGCTGTTCCTGGGTTTGGACTGAGAAGGCCTGGAAGAGACTGGAAAGGACCAATTCTTTGAAGGCCAATGCCCACTAAATCTGGAAATCTTTAACAGTTTACATAGATTTAGCCTCTTCCTCCATCTTTTTGAGGACTTCTGCTTTGTTGCTAAACAGGCGGTCTTGGTTTAAGGCAGCATCCAGTAATTTAGCTTTAACATGATCTGGCAAGTTTTGTTCCTTAAGCCAAGCATGCCTTCTAAGTACAGATCCAGTGAAACAGAAATATCAGAATCCTGATCAGAAGAATCAGAAGGAAAATCAGTTCTAGGTCTCTTACAGGGGGAAGGCTGGCTTCCCCTATTTAAAGTAATAAGGTCTTCAGCCATTCTAGGCATATGGGCCTGACCATGCGGTTTGGACGTTGGTTTTCTAGGTATGGGATGAGTTTTAGGCCTGGATGAAGAAGATGGCATCAGTTTAAAATGCAAGTCTGTAGGCCTGAATACACCCTCAGAAGCCAGTGCCTGCACAGCGGCTCTGGAAATATCCAAAGTAGAGACATCCGCAAGTTCCACAGTTGAACAAGCATCTTGCGGCATACCCCTACGAATGGGTCTCAGTAGAGGCCTGCGAATCTAAAGTAGCGGGTATCAGGGGATGCGAACGTGCCTCACTGAGTTGGTACTCAACAAACTGGTGACTAGTTTAACTGAAACATCATTGGCAGTTTTGGGCCTATGCAGTCTGTCTTTACCTTTACATTTTTTCATAATATCGGTAGTCAGATGGCTTACCGAAACCATTTCTGGATAGTTATACCGAGTACCAAAATAATTAGCTGCAAATATAGACCAACGATGAATAGTTCAGGGGTTGAACAAGGCATAAAACCAACAGCGAGGGACGTCGTGGTCTGGGCCTAAGCAAGGAATGCAGTACGAATGAAAATCTTTAGGAGGTATTCGCTTTCCACAAGTAAGATAATTGTTAACTTTGACTGACATTGGTTAAGAGCAAGAAAAAGGATCTCCAACAGGGTACTTAGCTTTTTTGAAAACTTCGGTTCTGAAACTCAAACGAAAATTTCAGGAGTCGGCCGACCGGCACTTGCAAACTGCTTCTACTTCAGGCACTGCGAGGCAAGAGAAAGACTGATGTAATGGCGTCAGCTGCATGTTTTATACCCCTGACGACCTGATGTCATGGAAGAAGAGACAGCATCCGATGCAGGAATACAAGACTGATATTCAGGCCGGCTGAGGGCTACCTGCAGGCAGATAACCCAAATGTAATGACTGCAACAGAGAAACACAAAGAACATCACTACAGTCTCTAGGTGCAGCTATTCCAGGAATTACTGCTACTTTACAATATCTAGTTTTCTTGCCTTCACTTTGGACTAAAGACCTTCGGAAATCAGCTCAGCTTTGCCCCTGGAGCCCAGGGTAAGGCTATTTATAAGCAAACCATTTCTAAATGGATTGCTCATTGTATTACTTTTTGTTATTCCTTTCAAGGCAGGGTTCCTCCTCAAGGGGTTAGGATCCACTTAACTAGAGCAGCTTCCACTTCTGCAGCCTTTTTAAGCTGCCACATGGTCTTCTGTTCACACTTTCACAAAGCATTATAATTTGACTTTGTTTTCGAAGGCCAGGGTGGGTGCCACTGTTGTTCTGCAGAGCATCATCTCCAATCCTTGATTCTGTTGGTTCCTCCTCCCTTTTCTCTGGGCTTTGGTAATCAACCCATCGGTTAGGACTGCAACAGTGAAACACGATGAACATAGTACAGTTGTCCTTCCCCCTTTTTCTCTTTTCCTAAGATACAGGCTAAATTTAGTTTTAAGCCTCGTTTTCTGGGGGCTTCTGACTGTTATGGCAAGAAAGACTGAGGAAGTGACGTTGGCTGCCTCCTTTTGTATCGGACGCCCTGACGTCCTTTACAACGGACAGTTGACGTCATTTTTACTTACCTTTGGTATTCTGGCCGATCAAGGACTACCGGGAGCCGGATAACCCATTGGTTAGGACTGCAACAATGAAACACTAACATCTGCAAAAAAATCAGGGTCAAAATAAAGAAAAAGGCTAGCTGAGGATGTAACTGCTCAAGGAGAGGTTTCAAAAAAGGTAAAATTAGAGGGCACAGCCTGTAGGGAAAACCCAAGATTTTCTGAGGTACCACAGAAAATAGAAGACACAGACTATTCATTTTACAAAGGCACAAACAAGCACCTGGACTGGTATTCCACATCAGGATCTGTTAACTGAATGGCACATCGTGTATATGCTCCACACCTGGCCATGAGAAAGCAACCAAGACCTGTATTAGTAAAGATTCAATCTGACCAGCAGAAAGAATTGATCCTGATAAAACTATAGTAAAAGGGCAAAGTATTAAAAGTTGGAGACCGTGTTTGAGGAAAACTATTACTCGCTGTACACCAGGCAGAAGAGAAACACATTTATTCCAGAATAAGGGAATGCCAAGATCCAGTTGTGACATTCAGGTTGCTGTATCCAGTTGTGTTCAGAACATTTTTTCTTGGAAGATCAAAGTCATTTTTTGATGCAGAACAGGCTACAGCGAAAATTCAAAAGTTCTGTCCAACAAAGAGAACCATCAATTAGGAGACTCTGCTTCTCATTCTTCAAATAATAAAGCACATGGACAGACTTTGTCAGTTAAACCTTTTCCAATGTTCCAAAGGAAAGTGAGAAAAGCACAGGATTTAACTAAAAGAATCAGGAGTAGCTTGTAATTGAACTAGAGTCTGGAGTTGGGAATGGAGATGAACATGAAGAAAAGCAACACAGACATTAGTGAATAAATGCGAGTTTACAAAGCATCAATTGCATTTGTGAAATATGGCTGCTCAAGGAAAAGTGGAAAGAACAGGCTTTTGTTGACTTTTAAACTTGCAGGCATTTGCCTAACTACATGTTATTAATGTTTTAAAAGGACACTAAGGCAAGCAAAGGAAGGAAAAAGGTAACTGCAAGTAGAACAATTAATAATTATATAAAACTTTTCAAGATATAACTTGCATATTTTATAGTAAAGCATTTTTTAGTTATTGCTTTAGGTGATAAAGATACTAAAGTAAGTAGATATTTTTCTTAAAGTATTGGGAAATGTAGGCATTACAACAGAAAAAGAAAAAAATGCTAGGCAAAAGCACATGTAAGTTAATATGCTGTCATTTTGTGCTGCTGAGGTGGGGATGGGGTGCATAAGCAGACATATAATGTATGTATGGATCATGGTTTCTCTTACTTTTGAACAGGTAAATGTCTAGATTAAACTTTTTAGATCAAAGACTAGGGTCTTAAGTGGAAACAAGTAAATAGAACACTGAAATTAATGAAAATGTTTCCGTTAGCAATAAATGTTTCAGCTAGTCTTTAGAAGCCTGCAGCTGAGGGTTACATTTTTCTTATGTTTCCATGGAGACAAGCTGATTATAACACAATGAAAAAGCCAAAGCTCTGGTTTATTCAAGGTTAAAAGAAGATACTTTATGAAAGAATGCAAGCTGTTTTTTCACATCTGGTAGGGGAATAAAGATAAAAGACCAATTAGTGTTAAGTAGGAACACAGGTTATAATATGGATCTTAGCATGAATAACTTCAACATTACATTGGATAAAGCCTGTGTTTGCAGCTGTCTATTTGGGATAATTGCTTCTGTTAGGAGGGTTAACTTTATTAACTGAAGATGTGCATAGTTTTGTGTGTCTGAATTAAGTTACTAGGTTATGGGGATGTTCTGGGGGTATGTGTTTTAATGAAAACCCTGAAAAAAATAATGTGACATTGGTCCAAATGGAGACAAAAGAAACCTGTATAAATGGCCAACCTGCCAAATATTAGTGGGCGTTTACATCGCAAAAGCTAGAAATATATATTTTAAAAAGCCGACACATACAATAGGTGGAAATAATGACTTCTTATTGTAAGGGAGACACTTTCCATATTATTTTGGAATGTAAATGATCTCACAGGAACAGACAAGGAAAATATTTATGCTAAGAAATGCACAGTGCAAACAGCAATGCTACAGGAGACAATGTGAAAGAACTAAGCATGTGAATTTGATAAAGAAAAGGATTTCAGGATGGCTATTCAGCAGAACATTAGGGACAAAGGAAAAGAGAAGTATACATGTTAATTGCTAATGGAGCTCCAATACTGATAGAAAAGGAAAAAAAGCTAATGGCAGATTTGCAGCAGTAAGGGGCTAGTGGTGAGGGATAAGGATTATGCTGGCATGTATTTATATTCTGCCTAAAACTGCTATTATGGAGCTCAAAAAAACTTTTGAGACACATTATCAGCTTTCAGCAAGGAACATTACTTATAAGTGGGGAATGAAATTTGATTTCCAACAATGAGAATGTATCTAGAGGGCACAGAAAGGAAAATAAAACAAGGCAGATTTCAGAAGAAATTTATGAAAACATTTGGTGTGGAAGACATGAATTCTGTAGTAGGAACTCTGAGAATTTACAGGTTTTATTTATTTATGTTGGTTTACTAAGGTAGTACACTGATCTCAATTGACCAGGTGAATAGGATCACATATGAAATTAAAAAAACAAACACAGATGCAAGGTTATGCAAAAACACAAATATATACACATATTTACAGATGCAAGAATATGCTACAACATTTAGTTCAAGAAGCAGATGATGACGCCAAACATGGAATTATGCTTAGCAGAGCTTTACAAATATGATGTAACCATAATGCCTGAGATGGGTTACACTACAGGGGTAGCAGCACATTACATAGAGAGGTGTGAAGACATTTGAAGCAGCAAGTGAGAATAGTAGAAGAAAAGGATACCATGGGGGGGAGACAGAGAAAAGATGAAAGAGGCATGCAGAGGGAAAGGAGTAGAAAGGAGAAGTGAGAGATGCAAAGAGAAGAGGGAAGTAGAATGAATGAGAGGCAGTAAGAAGATGACGTAAGGAAGAAACTGGGATAAAGGGGTGTGTAAGAGAGTTGTAAGGTTCTTGTAACAATTTTAGTGAGTGCAGCTGTGCTCTGGGTGAAGAGGTGTTCCCTGAGCTGTTGTCTGAAGTAAGAGTACATTTGGACATCTCAGACTTAAGAGAGGAATTGAGTCCCATAAGGTGCTAGGATGGAGAATGCACCAGGGATTTTTCAGATTTTTTGAAAATTTGTATAAAGCAGAGAAACAGGGACATCAAGAAAAAGCATTATTGGAAATATTTATGGAAGATTTAAATATGCCAAGGTTAGAGAAGAAATATTTAGTGATTAGTAGTCAAACTGCAGGGAAAAAAAAGTCTCCAGAAACAGACAGTATACCAGTGCAAGTTTGGAAGCTAGGAGGAAAGAAAGTGATAAAGATCTGGAAGGTTTTGTTTAATGTTATTTTTTAAAGGAGGGGGGAAGCCCAAATATCCTGGAAAAAAAAAGCTGTGGTGGCTGCAATATTTTAAGACAGTAAAGACTCAAATCCAGCTTCATATAGACCCACATCTATTATAAAACCATGATTACACAGTGTTTATGTCTGTAATGGCTAAAAAAATGGCACGGCTGTTACCAAAATAGGTATGGACCAATCTGGTTTTGTGAAGGGCAGGCAAACAGTTGGCAACAAAAATTTAATAATAATCCAGAGGCAAGCAGAATGTGAGAAAATACCACTGTTGCTGGCAAGTCTTGACGCAGAGAATGCATTTGATAGGGTAAATGTGGATTATACAAGTAGGGCAATAGCACCATTTGCATTCCCTGTTACAATAAGGTTAAGAAGATACAGGAGGGATCAATAGAAAAGAAATCAAAGTGGGAGGGTTCCTCTCTGATAAGTTGTATCTGAACAGAGGGGGTGTCCTCTTACACCTTTATTTGCTTTATGGCAAAGAAAATAAGGGACTCAGAAATTCAAAGATATAGTTGGTATATTAACTAAAGAGACCACATGGCTTAGTGGTTAAGGTCTTCGCCTAAAATGCACAAGGTTCGATCCTGACCTCCAACTAATGCCTGTTTGGAGTTTGCATGTTTTCTGTGTCTCCGTGGGGTTTCTCCCATGTTCGAAAAACATGCTGAGTGTTTCCATCTCAAACTCACCAATGAATGGAGCTGTGGACAGCAGCACAGACTCTACATGGTGCCCAATGGGGGGAAGAGTTGTAAAAGACAAACCGCTTTGGGCATCTATTGTGGTGCGCAGTATCCTCAAGATAGGAGAACACGGATCACAAACTGCATGCAGTGGCAGGGCTAGCCACTGGACGGTGTAAAATATGGCTCTAGGTGATTTGGTCATGTTGACTGTCGCCAAAAAATGGGCATGGGTAGTTACCGGTGATAAGTGGGTTGAGGACCCGGCCTACTCTCTGACCCACGCCAGGGACCCATGCTAACTGTGGGAGGGGTATATGTGCCCCTATTGGCCAGTGTGTGCCCGCCATAAAAAATCCCAGCAGCCCTGGGTCAATAGGCTACTGGCTGGCCGGTGTCTAG
This sequence comes from Protopterus annectens, assembly GCF_019279795.1. Taxonomy (NCBI): domain Eukaryota; kingdom Metazoa; phylum Chordata; order Ceratodontiformes; family Protopteridae; genus Protopterus; species Protopterus annectens. The sequence continues at coordinate 342,872,888 of NC_056746.1, read as the reverse complement.
TTGCCCAGCCTGGGTTACCTGGGATAGCTCTGTTGAGTGAAAGCTGGACATAAAACCAACCAACCCGCCAAACATGAACTAAGAATTGCTACACTTAATGTAGGTTCACTGACAGGACACAGCTTAGAAGTGGATGACATGATGATACGGAGGAGGCTGGACATCCTATGTATCCAAGAGACGAGATGGAAGGGCAGTGCAACAAAGCCACTTGGCTTGGGATCCAGACTCTACTACTCAGGTGGTGGACAGGCTAGAAATGGCGTAGGAATTGTGGTGAGACAGAGGCTTCAGAAGTCAGTGAGGGATATCATCAGAATTAATGACAGACTCATGGCAAATCAGACTCCAGTGTAATGATAGGACAGTATTCATAATCTCAGCCTATGCCCCACAGCAGGGTTGTGATAGTGAGGAAAAGAGTGCATTCAGACAGCAGTTGCAGGACCTACTAGATAAAGCAGGACAACATGAATTGGTGTTGATAATGGGCGACTTAAATGCACATGTCAGGACAGACAGAACAGGATATGAGGACTGCCTTGGTCCACATGGGTGGAGCAATAGGAATAAAGAAGGAGAAGCCATTCTAGACTTCTGTCTGGCAAATGGCTTGATAGTAGCCAACACATGGTTCAGAAAGCCAACACATGGTTCAGAAAGAGAGACAGTCACAAGATCACATACAAGAGTAGCCAACATGCAACTCAGGTAGACTTCCTCCTAGTAAGGAAAAGGCACTGGGGTAGAATCCATGATTGCAAAGTCATCCCCAGTGAAACAGTCGGTTCACAGCATAAACCAGTAGTTGCCACAATCAGCTGCAAGCAGTGGTCAGAGAAGGCTCTAAGGTCAACAGAGACCAGGCTGAAGACCTGGAAGTTGACTGGAGAGAAAGTACAGCAGTTCAAGGAATTACTCAGGGCTCTAGCACCCCATGAAGAGGAGGAAATAAGTGGAGTTGAAAAGTGGCAGCGCCTAAAAACAGCATGTGTTAGGACTACAGAAAAGATATGTGGCAGAGCCAGGTATGGAAATAAGGTATATAAGGAAAGCTGGTGGTGGAATGCAGAAGTGCAGGAAGTAATCAAAAGAAAGAAGGAGTGCAGGAAGAAGTAGGAGATTGAAAAGACTGACCAAGCTAGGAAGGACTACTGGTTGGCTAACAAAGAAACTAAGAAAGAAGTTGCAATAGCAAAGAATAGGGCATCAGAGGCACTCTATCAGCTTCTGGAAAGTGACTCAGTAAGGGACACAAAGAAACTATACCAGGTTGCAAGGCAAAGACAGAAAGATAAAGAAGATAGTCAGACACCCTTCATAAGGGATTCCAGCAACAACCTGCTTACCAGCCCACAGGACATCAAAGGCAGATGGAAGGAGCATTTCCAGCAGCTTCTGAATGAAGAAAACCCCACAGAAGCGGTACTGCCCCAGAAACAGCCTACAGTGAGAGTAGAAGAGGAGCCCAGCTTAGAAGAAGTAAGAGCAGCACTAAGGAAAATGAAGTCAGGGAAAGCAGCAGGCTCAGATGAGGTCACAGCAGATATGATAAAGATGCTGGGTGAGCTAGGGGAGAAATGGATCCGGAGGGTACTAATTGCAGTGTGGAGAGGAAGGCATATTCCAGATGACTGGAGAATAAGCATACTTGTGCCAGTGTACAAGAATAAAGGGGACATCCACAACTGTGGACAGTACAGAGGCATCAAACTCCTACCACATTGCATGAAAGTTCTGGAGAGGGTGATTGATAAACGGAGAAGCAGAATAGTAGAATGTAAGATGGGAGATGAACAGTTCGGATTCAGATCAGGATGCAGCACAATTGACCCGATGTTTGCATTGAGACAGATACTTGAGAAGAAACTAGAGAAGAGAGAGTCAAACCGGGCTTTCCTAGACTTGGAGAAAGCATATGACAAGGTCCCAAGAAAGCTGATCTGGGCAGTACTGCGGTGGTTTGAAGTCCCAGAAACATTGGTAGAATTAGTACAGGCTATGTACAAGGACCCAGTGACTCAAGTACGAATAGTGTTTGGCCTCACTGAAGGGTTCCCAGTGGGAGTGGGTGTACACCAGGGTTCAGCTATGAGCCCACTGCTGTTCATACTGGTAATGGGCTACATCAGCAAACAGGTTGGAGGGGTCAGAGCAACAAAGCTGCTGTATGCAGACGATGTGGCAGTACAAGCAGACTCTGATCTAGAACTTCAGCAAAGGACAGGAGAATGGAATGCAAATCTGAAGGCACATGGGATGAAACTAAGCACAGATAAGACAGTGGTAATGGCAACAGATTGGGGAAATCAGAAGAAGCTGAGAATAGAGATAGATGGGAAGATAGTGGAACAGGTAAACAGCTTCAAGTATCTGGGAGGGGTGGTTGAGAAGGGTAGTCTGAATGAAGAGGTCAAAGCTAGTATCAGAGGGGCTGCAGCCAACTGGCATAGAGTATCAGGTGTAGTATATGACAGAAGAATGCCAAAGAGGCTGAAAAGTAAGGTGTACAAGACAGTGGTGCGACCAGTACTACTGTATGGTACAGAAACCTGGGCAGTAAAAGAGAACAGTTGAAGAAGCTAGAGGTGATGGAAATGAAGTGCCTGAGAAAGGTGGTAGGATGCACACTGCGGGACAGGCGAAGAAATGAGGACATAAGAGCAGAAGCCAAAGTAGCTCCAATTGCAGAAAAGATCAAAGAAAACAGATTACGATGGTACAGGCACATGTGTAGAAAAGCAGAAGACAATCTGGTGAGGGAGATTTGGGACAGACAGGAAGAAGGTAAGAGGAAGCGAGGGCATCCAGCAAAGAGGTGGATGGATTGTGTGAAAGAAGATCTGCGACAGTCAGGCATGAGTGTTGAAGAAGGCAGGAGAGTGGCACTGAATCGAGAGAGTTGGCGACAGTTAATACGATACCCTGACCCCATGTAAATGGGAAAAAGGGGATGATGATGACGATTAACTAAAGAAAAGTTGGCTATTTTGTACCGGATAACACCAGAAAATGACATCTCAATGCTGTGCAACATTCTGAGGCAGGTCCAATTTTTTTTTCCTGGATGTAAAATTAATGAAGATAAAACAAAGGCTATAAATATAAAGGGGTCTACTTCACGTTGTCGCAAGCTGACAATATAGAGTCTGATATTTTTGGCACGACAATATCGAAAGTGAAAAACACCGTGCAAGTAAACAGAAATCTCTGTAAAGGGAGATTTCCGTTTACCTCAATGTAGTGCAGTCTCGGAGTTGGTATATTAAAGTAGAGGAGGTGTGGGGGGGGGGTGCAGGGGGACTTGCCCCCCCGCCTACGCCATTTAGGTTTTTTTTTTACATTATGTTTTACTTAAAATCGATCAATAAAGTTCGACCTTTATTGATTTGATCGAGTAAACTTTCGATAACGTGATACAGACGCCTATAAACTATGTATCTACACATGAACTGGTTCAGCAATAACCATATTTATGGGGACATAAAATGAAGTATAGGTTAAAAAACGATTATGTTGTGGTAGCCAAGGATATGTGGGATGACACTTTACAAAAGATAATATAAAAAAATTGAGAAACTGGAAGTTCTTGCCTATGTATATGATAGCAAGATACAAGCAGTAAAAATGTTTCAGCCCCTTTAGTTTTATACGCAGGTCAGGCATGTGTTTAAATCAACCAGAGAAGTTGTGGATAGCAATTAAAGACTAAGGATGTTATCTAGAAGGCAAATAGGGCAAGAGTCAAGTGGGATAAGTTGATACCTCCAACTGAATGAGGTGGCTTAGGATTACCTGATTTGAAGGGATATTTTAGAGTTACACAGTTATGGCTATTATATATAATACAAGGAGAAAGCTACAGTTCAAAGTGGAAAGTGCGGAAATTTAAGAAATAACGAGCGTGAGATTTTGGATGTACATCCTTAAGGAGAATAAGTCATCCAGAATATTCTATTCATTAAACGCCAAAAAGTATACCAAGAACTAAGCCAACACAGGAAGGGAGAAATGATTCTGCTGACAGAGATAACTGCAATTATGGGTTCAGAGAATAGACAAGAGGTGGGAATTTACAGGAGGAAAACTGTCAAAGGAACCATGGTATTGGGAACAAAATCACGAGAGGGAAAGATAAATAGAATGGGAAGTGGCCAAGAAGAAAATGATTTCAACAACTGGCTAAGTTTCTGGTGTCATTCCAAGGGGATCCAGTATCTGTCTGCCTAGGATGGCATGACTGACAGACCTTGATGCTTTGCCAGAGATAGCTTGCATATGTCACCGCTGGGCTTCTGGATACTGGCCAAGGCTCTTGCCATCCCTATAGTGCCTTTTTTAGGCGGTGTTCCAAAGACCAAATTACCACAGTAACAGCAACAAATAAATGCAATCTTGGGGTCATGCTGCTCAGTGATAGAAATCTAAATCTCAAAATGCACTCGCTCAAAGCACTCCTTAAAATGGAGAATATCGACATTTGTGCTGTAACAGACACCTGGTTCAAAGCAGCAAAAAGCAACCCCTGCAATACCAAGCTATAACTCATTCCACACCTTTTGGCCCCAGAACTTGGACCGAAGCTCCAAAGGCAGTGGTGTTTCCATATTCATAAAGGATGCGCACACCTCCAGACTGGTAGCCCAACATAATGCATCAGAGATACTTTAGGTGCAGCTAACATTGGGTAAGACAGCAATTCAGGTTGTAGCCTGCTATAGGTCCCTAGCTATGTCCCAAGACTCACAATCTACATTCCTAAGCACCCTGGAGAATATTAGGGTCCAACATAACACACTCATACTGGGCAACTTCAGCTACCCCTCCATTAACTGGGAAAACTACTCATGTACCAATACACTTCCCCAACATTTCCTGGGATTCATTATTTCCAATGCCCTGGACCAGCTCGTTCTTACTCCCACTAGAGGCAAGAACATCCTTGACCTGGTCATTACTAACATGGGCGACCATTGCTCTACACCAATAGTCAACTGCTCCCTGGTTAGATCCGATCACAAACTAATCACTTTGGAAATTCACATCCCACCCACCCACCCCCACCCCCACACAAAGGTAACCACCATGAAAAACGTCTCCAAAGCTAACTTTGGGCTCCTAAAAACAGAGGTAGCCAACTTCACGGCACCCATGCAAATGGAAAATAGTTGCATGACCACCGAATCATACACCAATGCACTGTACGAACATATACGCAAATGCACGTTTCTCACCACACGCAGCAGAACCAAGATGTGCTCCTCCAAAAAAAGGAAGCCAATCTGGTGGTCCCCTGCCATACACAAACTACAACAGAAGGAAGAAACTGAGGAGGAATAAGGTGAAGTCCCAAGCCTCAACAAAAAGTTGAGATCCCTCATCAAATCCTCTAAAGCTAGCTATGAAAACAGAATTGCAGCAGATAGTAAAGACAACCACAATGCCCTCTATAGTTATGTAAAGAATCTCCACAGCAATACCCAGATTTGCTCTGAGCTACTGCACAATGGTACCTCCTATACCAAACCAACAGATATTCCCCAATATACTGTCAGATTCAGTGCCAACTTTACCCCTCTCCCCTGCCCAAAGGACCAATCACAATACCAGTAGATTTCCAGGCACCCAATATTACTGCTGCACAGTTTAAAACAGCACTGCCCAAGGCCAAGAATACAGCTTCTATGGGACCTGACAATATCCCTGGTGGTGTTCTACATGAACTACAGCATTAACTGGCACCACGTCTGTGTGCCCTGTTCAATCACAGCCTCACCTCAGGCTTTGTCCCTACCGAATGGCGCACTGCTACAGTCATCCCTCTCCACAAAGGAGAAGTGACTAGAGACCCTGGGAACTATCGTCCCATTAGCCATACGAGTCTGACATGCAAAGCTATGGAAAGCATAATCAATGGACCCAATACACAAGGATATAGGGAATCTCCAAACTCTGGATCTCATACAGTTTGGTTTTGTGAAGGGTAGATCATGCCTGCTCAACTTGGTCAACTTCTTTGAGTCAGTCACCAGAGCTGTGGAGGAAGGCAAGGTGATTCATACAGCCTGCCTTGATCTGGGCAAGGCCTTTGATACCATTTCCCACTCAGGAATCATAGAAAAACTCACTAAGCTAGGCATCAACCCCTATATCACTAGGTGGGTTGCAAACTAGCTCAAAAATAGAACCCACAGTGTGAAAGTAGCTGACTCCAAGTCAGACTACTGACCAGTCATGAGTGGAGTAACACAGGGTACAGTCCTGGGTCCACTCCTGTTTGGTATCTACTTCTCTGAAGTCCAGGCCAACACGAAGGGACTCTGGCTGACAATGTTCGCAGGTGATTGCAAGTTGGGAGCTATTAACTCCAAGTAATGATGACATCCTGCAGAAAGGCCTCACTGAGACCAAAGACTGGTGTCAGAACTATGGCCTTAAGCTCAATGCCAAAAATGTCACGTCATCCCCTTTGGGAAAAACTCTGTTCCCATAAATTCCCACATCGATGGTAGTCCACTGAACACAGAAGGCATTATAAGAGATCTGGGAACACAGGTTGACAACCTCTCCTTTGACCACCACACTGCCAGTCTGGTTAGAAAGTCCTTCTATGTGGCAAATCTTATTACTAAGGGTCTTGCATCCAGGTCCTTCTACGTGGCACATCTCATTACTAAGGGTTTTGCATCCAGGTCCTTCTATGTGGCACATCTCATTACTAAGGGTTTTGCATCCAGGAAAAGAGGTCATTGTCTCCCTCTACTTCTCCCTCATTAGGCCAATCATCAAGTACAATGCCCCATTTGGTATGCTCCTCACTAGACACTTGCAACAACTGGAGAGGCCGCAAAAATACCTACCAAAGATGATCCTAGGCCTTAAAACACATGCACTATATGGAAAGACTCAAAAACTCCAGCTAGTCTCAGTCTCATATCGCCTACTTAGAAGCGATCTCTGCTCGACTTACAAAGCTATGTCAAACCCAGCTCGGTTAGAAATGCTACATCTAAAGAAATCCTAATCCCTCCACCCCACATGCTCCAGAGACCTCAACCTCATTGCCACAATCAACAGAACATGATGGAGGGACAGGTTCATAACCCAGAGACTGCACATGCTATGGAACAGACTTCCCATAAATGTCAAACAGAGCACCTCACTGGCCCTCCAACAGAAATCTTGATAAGTGGATGGGAAATAGAAAATTCAGCCCAGGGATCACTCCAGTGGTTGTACTTAACAGAGGCACCAGGGATCACTCCAGTGGTTGTACTTAACAGAGGCACTAGGAACTAATGTCAGGTGGCACGATGCCAGGGTAATCCTATGGGCTAGACTTGTAAAGGCTCCAGGGCCATTAGCCTAGTACACACCTATGAACCTATGAAGACATTTGGGCTGCAGACTAGAGCCTGGCTTCCCTATCCGAGATTGACATTAGTACAGGAAAAAGAGAAAGGATGGGGAATCCTAAGTGAAAGACCTGCACTGATTGAGGTTTTAGTTGAATCTAGAACAGAAACTGCTGTTAAATGGATAATTAGCACAAAATAAAAAATAATGCACGATAACTACAGGAATCAGAAGTCAGAGATTGTGAGTGACTTGATTATCCAATCTTTCTTCCCAAAGAAGAAATGAGAGGACATATGTACTGCTGCCAAACATGGAACAAAGTCTGGAAGATTTTTGATTGGAAATATTTGCATATATACTTTTACACTGCAAGCAGGTTCCAAAGAATTATATATACTTTTACACTGCAAGCAGGTTCCAAAGAATTTTTCTTCAAGTAGATGGCAAATACTGGAGGTGTAATGGGGAACAAACATACCTGGCAGCATATGTTTTCACAGCATAATGACTTGATAGACTACAAATATTTCCACTCAAAGCAAATAAGTGAAATCAAAGCACGGTCCAGGTCTAAGCTCTAAAGAGGCAGACATGTATCGGTTAAAATACGAACTTTAATGAAAGTAAATATAATAAATAAAGCAAGCGCTTTCACAATGACTTATTGCTTCATCAGACTTAAACCACTCCACGTAACATTTACATATGTATAGTACTAATGACCAATCAAATCTGTTACCATGTATATTAGCTGGGGTTGAATTTGATTGGTCATTAGTACTAATAGATATATATATATATATATATATATATATATATATATATATATATATTATATATATATATATATATATATATATATATATATATATATACACACACACACACACACACGTAAATGTTACATGGGGCATTTTAAGTCTGATGAAGCAATAAGTCATATTGAGAAAACGCTTACTTTATTATTTTTGCATTCATTAAAGTTTATATTTTAACCTATATGTGTCTGCCTCTTTACAGCTTAGACCTGGACAGTGTTTTGGTTTCACTTATTTGCTTTGAGTAGATATATTTCTGTTTATTGAGTGAACCAGCTGTTCTTGGTGCAGTTACTCTTTACGTTCGTTGTGGTGTCTACATATTCCCTACAGAGTAGTCTGTCAGGAATACTGGGTGAGCAAATGACCAAGGAATTTTTTTTTTTTTTGAACTGAGAAACAGGATTTGAATTGCCTAGACACAGTAAGGACTTGCTGAGTTTAATTCTGGTGGGTGCCAAAAAAGCAATTACTAGAAAATAGAAATCCAAGTATAAACCAACCATGCCTGTAATGAATATTGTAACAGAAATAACAGAAAGTGGGAGCTTTAGAAAAGGGTAAGAGCAAATTACATAGAAAAAACTTCTGTGGGAGCAATACATGCATTAACTGTTTTGGAGGATGAATGAGGTTTAAGAAAAGACAGGAATTGAACTATGTATGGAATGTTGGACTGATTATACTGTACAGAAGAACATACATGATATATGATGTTTGTAAATGTGAACGTAATATGGCTTGTTCACTTTTATATAAAATGTTAAAATTTGCCTATACTACAACTGATTTAAAAAAACTGATCTATTATTCTGTCATCCATAACTGCATTTGCTACTAATCCTAAAATGTAATCTCTGCATTAAGAAAACAAATACTAAAGAAACAGAAACTTTTCATTTCTACAAAATGCAATGCTACACAAGCCTCTACCTGCTCTGTCTCACTCCCAATCATTTTAGAATTCAGCACTAGCTTCAAATCAGTCTATTACCCTTAATCTGTTCTGTCACAACACACACTGCACCTCTTATACGCCCCATCCCACTTTCAGCAGCACCAGCTCCACCAGACCCTCACTATCACAGTATTACAGAAATCATAGCCCATGCTATCCTCCACAAGCATTAAAAAACACAGCCTAAGCAATTACCTCACTGCAGCTCCATTTTGAATAATTAACTGCAAAGACAGTATTTAACTCTTCTGCTCCAACTGCATTTTCTCATTTAAATGTAACTGTAGCAGTCTTAATAAACAGTATAGAACTAAATCTCGTTGAATAGAGGTATAGCCTATGCAGCTGAACACAGGCAGAACTCCTGAAACAAATTAAACTAATTTGCTCTTTTTTTCGGTCTTAAAAGGCATCATCTCTTCTTCACTCTCTCAATATACTAGCAGAAAGGAGGCCAAAACCACACACACAATTTACCCATACCCATCATCTGATAAAAAAGTAAAGTCAACAAAATAAAAAACAACAAAAAGGAAGACTAACACACACACACACACACACACACACACACACACACAAGTGGATATATTTAACACACTGCAGTAAGATACTATGCTGGAGTGCTCATACAGTAGAGTCTCAGCAAGCTGAAAGTCATTATTTTCTTTGATGACCCCATAGTAACAATACGAATGCTAGCAAGAGCACAAACACCACTATGGCTGCAGCATGACATCTCCATCCCAGCCAGATCTCTATTAAAGTGCCTTGCCACTGACAGCATAATTAGTCATCACCTACTTTAATGCTATACCAGAGGAACTGATGTAAGGTATATTTAAGCAATAAGCATTAAAACTGCACTGTGGATCTGCATTTATAAACTATATAACATTTTATTTTACTCTGCTGGAAAATGCAGATGTTTCTGACTCGGGAAAGAATTGTCTGTGTGCAATTGTAGGATAGCTACAAAAGGGGGCAGCAGTCAGTCTGGTTCCTGTGGGGGAAAAGAATAAATTAAAATATCAGTGTGTAAACATTTGTGTTAGTTGCGTTTCAATATTCGGTCTGTATAACTTGCTGGTAACTTAGCTCAATAAAGGCTTTAGTATTCTTTGAGCTAGATTCAGTCAGGTTATGTAGTATTTGAGCTTATCTTTCCATACTCTATGCAGTTAAAGTTCTGTTCTACTGTATACTATCCTACGCATTGAAATTTATAAAAATCTACACTTGGACGTCCACATTTCACAAACTCTCCCTCTCCATAGCTAGAACCTGGAACAATCTCCCTCCTGCTCCGATTTCTGCCCCTACCTCTTCTCACTTTAAAAACTCACTTAGAACACACTTAAAGAATAAGTGGCTATGCCCATGTATTACATAAGTCTTCAAATTATTCCACTTATATACCTCACTTCCTAATATACCTACTGTAATATATATATTACAGTCTTGGTCTTCTAATGCCGATAGAATAAGTATACAAATAAGTATAGAAATTCAGTTATTAACCATGTGTGAAAAGAAGTTGTCTTACCATAATGTTCCATCTGTGTTGTAGATCTTTATTCATTTGTTACCGTTAGGACTTCAGTTCCGTTCTCGGAACCGACACGGCTGTTTTCCAAGCTCGCACCAGCCAAAAACTCTCAGCTAAGACCTACCCATAATGCCCCTCTCATAGTCTCTCCAAATTGAGTTTGCTCCGCCCCAATATTACAGAGACAGTAAGAGAAACACAGAAGGAGGTTCCGTCCGAGTAAATACACTAACCAGGAGTTCCTAAAATCCACCAGGAGTCCAGGCCAGGGGAAGGAGGGCGGGAAGTAATGAATGAATAAAGATCTACAACAACAGATGGAACATTATGCTAAGACACAACTTCTTTATCTGATATTCTAAATCTTTATTCATTTCTTACTGTTAGGACAGAGTCCCCAGCTACTTGAGTCCTGGGTGGCCCTAAGGAAGGATATTCCTAAGCACCATAGAACCAAAAGATGCTCATCTCCTAGAGGCCAACTCCAATTTGTAATGAGTGATAACAGTATGAGGTCTTGCCCAAATGGCTGCTGCTCAGATATCATCCATAGAGGCTCTGGAATGAAAAGCCACAGAAGCAGCCATCGATCTAGTAGAATGAGCCTTTATTCTGGAAGGCAAGGATAGCTTATTCTGATGGCAGATAAAAAGATAATGATGTTTCTAAGCCAGGAGGATAGAGTCACTTTGGAGACAGGTTTACCCGATCTGGGTCCAGCAAAGGCCACAAACAATTGATCCGCTTTCCTGAAAGATTTAGCCTTGTCTAAATAACAACGAAGCTGCCTATGAACATAAAGGGTGTGCAACAGATACTCCCCTCTGTTAGAATGCTGAAGGAAGAAAACCGGCAGGTCAATAGATTGGTTAATGAAAAAAAAACAGAAATGACCTTGGGCAAGAAAGAAGAGTCAGTACGAAGTGAAACTCTATCCCTGTGGAAGTTCAAGTAAGGTCTCTTGACACTCAAGGCCTGCAACTCAGATACTCTTCTCATTAAGGCAAGTGCTACTAGAAGTAGAGTCTTCCATGACAAAAACTTTATATCACAAGAATCAAAAGGCGGGCCTGTTAGTGACTGAAGTACCAAAGTCCCAGGGTTCTATGGGGGGCATGACAGGAGGTTCAACGTGTAATACTCCTTTCAAAAAGGTCTTGCTCAAGCGCTGTGACATAACAGAAGAATGGTCAAATCCATTATGAAAATTTGCGATAGCTGCTAAATGTACAGTGATTGTCGATGCTGAGGCTCCTGCATGTAGAAGAGTCATCAGGTATTATAGGATCTTTTGAATAGGCATAGAAAAAGGATCCAAGTTCTGATCTTTGGCCCAAATAGAGAACTTAGTCCATTTACTAGAATAAATTTTCCTGGTGGAAGGTTTGTGTGAAGCCAGACGAATTTCACTAACAGGAGATGAGAAATCAGGCAGCCTGGCAATCATTGAAGTGGAGGAACCAAGCTGTGAGCTTGAGGCTGTGGAAATTGGGGTGAATCAGTCCCTAAGGATGAGATAGCAGACCTCGGAAAAGATCCAGGTTCCACGGGCTGCGAGTCAGATGAGACCATAGGAACGGGAACCAGACTTGACGGGGCCAATAAGGGGCAATGAGGATCACTTTGCTTCTCAAAGTCTGAGCTTTCTGGAGGAATTTCGGGATGAGAGAAAACAGGGGGAAAAAGGCATACAGTAGGACCCAGGGGCCAATCGCGTTACAGCATCCCTTGGGGGTTCCCCCTGAGGGGGGGTCAGGGCAAAGTAGCTTCTGCATTTGTTATTTAAGGGGGAAGCAAACAGATCGCAGCAAGGCCTGCCCCAGTGACAGAAAATCCGATCCGCTATTACAGGAATGAGGGACCACTCATGAGGCATCAGGATGTTCCTGCTTAGATTGTCCGCAATAAGCTTGGAACTCCTGGGAATGTGCGTTGCTACAAGAAAGCTGCTGGAAGCTATCGCCCATTGCCAAATCCTCATGGCTTCCTGACACAGGGGGTAAGATCTGGTTCCGCCTTGCTTGTTGATATACCAGACAACTGACATGTCCGAATGAATTGCAATGGTCCCAGAAGGGAGGGATGTATGGAATGCTTGCAACGCTAAGAGAATTGCCCTCAGTTGCAGGACATTTATGTGCAAACTGGCCTCCATGGAGGACCAGGTGCCTTGGACAGTCTTTCCCTGGAAATGCCCTCCCCCACCTTAACAGAGAAGTGTGCGTGTGTCACCGTGGCCATGGGAGACAAAACGGTCAACACCAAAAATTAGATTCTGACTTCATCCACCATAGCATTTCTTCCTTGCAAAGATTTATAAGACGTATCACATGGTCAAGTGTGTGGGTTATGATCGACCATTGTAAATATACACAGCCACTGTAGTATTCTCATGTGCAACCTCGCCAGTGGTACTAGAGTAATGGAAGCTGTCATGGAGCCTAAGAGTTGCAGTACAAGGCGTGGTGGTACAAAGGTCTGTGGAAGAAGGGCTTGGATTTGTTGTCTTATTTTTGAAAGCCTGTGAGGAGGAAGGGAAGCTTGACAGGATGTTGTATCTAAAACTGCTCCAATAAATTCCAGTGTTTTTGTTGAAGTCATTTGAGATTTGTCCTTGTTGATTGTAATCCCCAAGTGGAGAGTGAGGCCCTGAGTGTAAGAGGCTGCGGATTAGAAGATTCCTGGTCAGGGCAGTAAGGAACCAATCGTCTAGATATGGAAACAACTGGAATACTTGTAGTCAAAGATGAGCTACTACAACTGCCATACATTTGGTGAACACTTGGGGGGCTGTCATGAGACCGAATGGTAGTGCCCTGAACTGGTAGTGATTGGCTCCCAGATGGAAGTGGAGAAATCTCTGGGAGCAGTGATCCATCTTTATGTGGCAAAATGCATCCTGGAGGTCTATAGAGCACATCCAGTTGTCCCTCCCTCCCTGGAAAGGGGAGAATGGACTGTACCATGACCATCCGGAATTTTTGAGGTTTGATACATTTTTTTTCAACAGGCTGAGATCCAATATTGGTCTCCAGTCCTGTCTTTTTTGGCACTAAAAAGAACCTCAAGTAAAACCCAGATCCTCTCTGGTCTCGTGGGACTGGTTGGATGACTCTTTCTTGGCATCATTTCTATTTCTAAGGCTGCTACCGCCCTCTGACTGGGTGGCACTTCAGGGATTTGTTTGACGGGTCTAGGATTTAAAATCGAATGGTATCTGGTAGCCTCTGGATATTATTCTCTGCACCCAAACATCGGTAGTAGTAATAGGTTGCCAGGCTGGTAGGTGCAGAGAAAAATGACCCCGACTGCTTTCAGAATAAAGCAATCAGACCACTGCTCAAGAGCACTGGTAGGGTCGGCCAGAGAAGGAATCTCTAAGCGACCTGGTTACGTGGACCCCCTCTACCGTGAAAAGGGTGTCTTCCAGATGAGTTGCCCCCTCTGCCCTGGGGGGGATTGCTCTCCATGAGTGTCACGAAAAGATCCTTGGGATTTCTTGAACCACAATTTTCCTCCCCATCTGGTTCCTGGAGTAGGACCTCTGGGGGGGTTGAAAAACGTGTGCCCACAGCAGACAAGGTCTTTCCGTTTTTCTCACTTCGTGCTAGTGTGTCTCATACTTTGGGACCAAAAAATGCAGATTCATCGACAAGTGCATTGATGAAGGAAGATTTAAAGGGGTCTGCGAAATCACACAAATGCATCCAAGCATGGCGTCTCATGACAATGCCTGATGCGGCAGCTCGAGCTGCCCCCTTAGTGGTGTGAGATATCAAATGCATCAAGGAGTTAGAGATAAACTCAGGGGCAGCTAGCTGCGAGGCGACAGTGTCACATACCTCATCAGGCACTACCCCTGCCAAATAGGAAGACATTTCAGAGATTAGGTCTCTTTGGAGGCGAGTGAAGTGTGCCAGATAGTTCAATGACCGCATGGCAAAGGTCGCTGAAGCATAGGTCTGCTTCCCTAGTCTGTCCATGGCCCGAGACTACCTGTTCGGAGGATGGACAGTGGAACTATCTTCTGCCAGTTCCCTCTTGGTGGCCGCCGCCATGACCATGGAATCAACAGTCAACTGCTTGGACCAGTTGGGCTGGTCTTCAGGGGTGGATAGAATTTTGTCCAGCCTCGGGGGGACAGGTTCTACTTTGTCGGGGGCCTTCCAGGCACGCTGCATGATCAGCTTAATAAGCTCATTCGCAGGCTGAGTCACCCAGGAAGTAGATGGCCAGGCACGGAAGGCCTGCAAGAACACAGATTCCTCAGAAAAAGGGTTAGAGGAATTCCAGTCTCCCCGCTGCTTGAGGATTTTGAGAAGGTCTCCAAATGAGATGTCATCTGGGGGAGACCATGGAGACCCTTCCCTCTCATCGCAATTTGTGTCCTCAGTGATATATTCCTCAGGGGAATCAAGGTGCATCCTCTTGCACCGTTTCTTCCGGGGTGGCTCCCCAGTGGGATCTTCTGAGAAGGACTCCGGAGAAAGGGTTCCCTTCAAAGGGAGGTCTTGCGGCTCCCGTGCCTGGGATCCCAAAGTAGGGGGTTGGAACAGCTGCATGCTAGAGGGGGGTTCTGGTGCCGAAGTCATTGATGCTGACTGTGAGCCAGCGGAGGCAAGAACCCTCTCCATCACCTGGAAAGCAGGCCTGCATGAGGAGGGATGGGAGCCCGGAACTGAGAAGGACAACCTCAGAACTGGGGTCACACCATGCCCTGAGGAGCCCACTTCCAGGTAAGGAGCACTGAGAGGACTGGAAGCTGTTGGAGCTGTGGACATAAGAGGGGACCAGCAAAAAAATAGGTGCCGGGCTAGGTACCAAGGTGCTGACAGTCCAAACACTGCTCCGAGAGTGCACCAGCTCCATCTGAGCCAATGCAGCAAGGGTGGTCGGTGCAGACAGGGAAAACACTGCAGTCAGGGCCGAGACACTATGCACCGGGGTGGACATTGGTACAGAGATCTCCGTGGCCTGGGTAGAAGACCCGAGGAGGATAAACAGGAGAATATGCTGTGAAGGATTCCAAGCCAAAGGGGATGGAAGGTCTAGCTGGAGCTGGCAACCCCTAGCTGCTAGAAGCTGGTCCACAACCCGCACTACATCTAGTTCAGAAAGATTCCTGGTGGATCTAAAGGAAGCTGCTGAAGGAGAATCAGGTCTTTCAAGAAAGGGGCTAAACGGATGCTCCAAAAAAGGATCGTACGTTGGAGAGTATCTGGTTATTGGAAGATACTCGACTTTAGGAACAGAGGTCATAGTCTGTAGAGCCGAAAAAGCTATTTACACCATGGCCAGTGATGGTGCCGAAGTAGGTATGGTTGTGAAAGCCAGTGTCGGAACCAAGGACGGCACCGAAGCCAATGGTGCTGAGTCTGGAACCGAAACAGGAGTCAACATCAGAGGCACCGAGTGAGAAGACACAGGGCCTGGTGCCGAAGAGGTCTACGCGAAGGGTGATAGAGAAGCACGGAGCCGACTCGGTTCCGTAACTGACGGAGCTGCAGGAACTGAGTGACTCCATTTTTTTTGTGTTTCTTTGTCTTAGTAGGCTGTACGACCTCCAATCTAGACAGAGCCTCTGAAAAAGGCGTTTTGATTAAACCTTTGAGAATTAGCTTGTTTTTGTGCTCTGCTAGAGTGAGATTGCTAAAACCAGAACAAATATTACAATCAGCATTTATATGCTCCACGCCCAAACAGTAAACGCATCAAGCGTGACCGTCAGAGTTCAGCGTCTTATGCCCACACTTGTCACACTGTTTAAACCCCAACTTAACTGTATCTGACATAATACAGGCAAAGGTTAGGAAAAGGAGAGAATACCAACGATGGTATTTAAAAATACCACAAGTGGTAAAGGAAGGCCTACCAAAAGGCAGGAGAGAGGGACAGTACCAAAGGTAAAGGGTAGGAAACAGAAGCAGGTTATAGGCGATAGTAAGAAAAGGCTAAACTGACTAAAAAACTAAATTTGAGGAAGAGAAACTACACAAAAAAAAATCACAAATTTCCACTTAGCTTTGAGAGAGATGGCTAGGCACATCTGACGAGGAACGTGGCAAACAAGATCTGGCGAGACTATGAAAGGGACATTATGGGTAGGTCTTAGCTGAGAGCTTTTGGCTGGCGTGAGCTTGGAAATGGCCATGTTGGTTCCGAGGACGGAACCGAAGTCCTAACAGTAAGGAATGAATGAAGATTTACATCAGATCTATTTTTTCTGTACATATAGGTCTTGTTATGTCTTCTGCTGTATACTATATTTTAACATTTTGTTTGGAAATTCTCTGTATATTTTAACACTGTGTAAAATTTTACTTACTGTGGAGATTTATCTCCCCGGGCCTCCACTGAAAATGGACCTGTGTCCAGTTGGACCATCCCGGTTAACAAATGTAAAATAAAATAAATAAAAAATTCCCCTGCATACTTATCTTCTATAGTATTCAGTGCCCAACTTCTTACTTTAATTTTCTTATTCACTTTTAAAATATTGTGGCTGGAACTTATCAGTAACTTATTATATGAGAAGAGGGTATTAACTAGCATTGTAGGCTGTCAAGCTGCTGGATTTGCCTTCAAAAACAGACAATTTAGCACGTTATCAGTGGTTGTTGTTGTGTCTTTCGGCTTATCCCGGTTAGGGGTCGCCACAGCGGAACTCCGGTCTGCTAATGTTTGGTAGTGGATTTTTACGTGCAGAGTTACCAGCCCTGACGAACAACCTTCAACGAAGGCACGCCCACTCACGCATGCCTCCACACAGAAGACGCTCTAGCTGAGAATCGAACAGGACAACGTCTTGCTGTGAGGTGACAACGCTACCGCAGCACCACTACCGTGGGTAGCACGTTATCAGTGGTGTATTTTTATAATTTTATTTGGCTTCTGATCAAAAACAATATGGTATACAACTGTACCCTAGCCCAATAATCTAGGGTGATGGCCAGGACACAATCTGTGATGAATTCTATCAGCCTTCTCAAGGAACTGATTGTACTTGTGCCTGTTTATAATACACAGAGAGACAAACACAAGAGAAAATATATCATAACGGCCATTAGAAGGTACTGAAGCTCACACACTATTGAGAAAGGGGTCTGCATGCTGAGCCAAAGACTCAATACAGTAAATGGTCAATGTGCAGTCCTAATGCAGGTGTAGTTGTTAAAAGCCCATGCACAGGGCAAGAATGAATATTCCCCGTTTGCTCTACAGGAGCTGCATTTGGTGAACTGGATCATGACTCACTTGTGTGCATACTTTTTACTTTAACTTGCTGATGCAGGGGTGTGACATCAAGACCATCTATCTGGTGGCCATCAAACTAATGAGGTAGTTGAGCAGATCCAAACGGTGTAGCCTCTGTTCACTGCATATCCAGGTGCCCAGTGGTGGGTTACTGAAAAGCCCCCACATGACCTATGCATTACATATATTTTCCGGTGGTGGGATTCAAACCCCACATGGCAAACTAGGGATCACACCTAACATATTTTACAATAATGCCTGCTGGTTTCTTGACAATCTTCCTCCTACTTCTTTACCTCTAATTTAAAATGTTACCAAATGGTAGTATGACACATTTATTTCCTGCAGCTAACGGAAATATTCTGTGGTGCATATTATAAGGTTCATTTATTTGCATAAGTTGGCAGGGAAGAGTACTCCTTTTCAGTGGGGTTCTGGGGAGAAAACCTCCACAAAAATTGTCATTTTAGTTGACATCTGTTTACCAAGAAACAGTGACTGGGTTGTTACCTATTTTCAGGGGAGGTTTGGGGAGAAAAGATCCAAACACTAAACAAAGTACAGTTGTCCAAGTTGCACTTGCCAATAACAGTAGATGTTTGAATTCTTCAGTGCTGCAGTGGCACCCCATGAGGTGCATCCTACCCATCTTCCCAGCTACAACCCCTTCCCAAATAAGTCACTTCATATATTACTTCTGGAGAGACTGTGGAGCTGAAGTATTACAAATATACTTGCAGTAACAAACTTAGGTTTGCTTTATTAACTATTAAACTAATGAAATGCTTTAAAAAAACACTAACATCCATAGTTGTAATACATAGTTGTGGAAGGAAACTGGGAAAATTAAATATTAAATAATTTCATTTTCTGCAAAAAAGTAATTGTTTTTGTATGTGAAAGAAACAGACAAACTGTGAAGACAGTGATGGCACTGATACTAAAATAGGTGTTTCAGAAATTATAACTAAAAGAAAATCATTAAGACTGGCTGATATTAGCAGTGCAGTCCTATAGGATAATCTAGGCAGGAACAAGTGAGCAAAGACAGAAAACTATTTTTGTAATATGAAGTAAGTGAAACTTTAAAGATTACTAGTTGTGTAATTGGTCTCAGTGAGAGAGAGGGTTATCCATAATTTAGAGATGTATTATACATGGATTCCTTAAAGGGGTTAAGAGCTTTATAGATGGAGCCAAAACCCTGCATTCATGGTCTAAGATCTCCCGGTTGCCTGTACCGCTGAAGACTAGTAGTAAGAGATGGACATTTATGTTACTGGTGGAGGACCTCATAGCTATTTTAGCTAAGACTAAGGTAGGAGAGTTTTATCCAGGTTAGTCAATTTGGATGAGTACAACACAGGGATGGCATTTACTAGGATGGGTTAACTGCAAACTCAACTAATTTACTGTAGCATTATTCAGTTGCTAGTGAGATCAGTTATAGGGTTTGGTTCTGAAAAGGAGGCCTAAATTTTGGTGAGTTTTTAATGGCTTGTTGGAAATGGACATCAGATCATCATTATAAGCTCTAGTAGTTTTGCATGGGGGTGACTTATATAACAGAACGGTGTGATGGGGAGATAGCAAAAGCAGTTTTGTCACCTGAACCAGCTTGGAAGAGAATAAAAGTAGCAGAGTCTTTCTTGCAGCACATTTAAGGTGAGATTTCTATAACCATGATCTCTGAGAAGAAAGATTCCTAGGTAACTGATTATAGTTTTTGTAGCGTGGGGACAGAGGAAATGAGAGTTGAATCATCTGCATATTGAATTAGGGTTGCATTTCTGGAACTAGTGACCAAATTATATTAAAATAGTACAAATCTTAATTAGGATCCCTGTTGGACACTTATTTCTATGGTTATGAAAGTAGGGCAGCGATTTTCCCCATTTAACACACTTGCTTCTTTTGCCAAGGGAGCTATTAAACCAGAATATGATGGATGAAGAAATACCCAGTTTTGTCAGTTTGTGCAAGAGTTTAGGATGGGATTTGTGCAAGAGTTTAGGATGGGAGACAGTGCTGAATGCTTTATAGAGGTCCTGGAAGAGTGCAGACAGTAGTTTTCCTTCATTTTTGTTATGTAAGGTATTAAGGAAGGACAGTAACGGTCTTTGTATACCGTGACTTGCACAACAGCTGTGATACGTTGAGGAAAAGGCACAACAGCTGTGATACGTTGAGGAAAAGTACTTTATAGTTTTTTTAAGATATTCTGGGAATTGTGAGTGGACATTTTTCAAGGACCTTAGATAGCGGGGAAAGTATGGGAGTTGGCCTACAGTTTGATAATTCAATAGATCTGGCTCCCTTACTTAATGGTAGAATACTTTTACATGCAAGTATGGATACTAAATAGGCTTCCTGCAAAGTACATCAAAATAGATACTAATATAATGGCCTATCAGCTGCAAAACTGGCTAGATTCAAGTTTGTGAAGAAGTTTCTTGACAGCATCTAGGGGTAAGTGGCAGCTAACAGGAATGGAAAGGTTGAGGTGTGTGCAGTGAGATTTTGGATAAGCGAGGTCTCAGATGTTAGAGGAGTTAGTTGTATAGTTTTGCCTGAGTGAAGACAGTTGTTTATTATCCAAATATGCTTAAGATTGTTAGGCTGACATTGCTGCGAGTTTATGTACTAGTCTTTCTTGTTCAAGTGTATTAGGAGCTTAGTTTGGTTATGGAATTTATGGTACTGCGCATAGTCTGAGTTTTGTTTGAACACCTTGCTTTGGATTTCTGCTACATTAACTATTTTGTGAAGGGGGAATAAATCAGGAGGCAGCAAGTACTTTAACTTTCTTTCTCTCATCGGGGCTTGCTGATCTAATACAATGAGGAATATTTTACTAAATTAAGTAATAGCACAGTCATTCGGAGTAAGGCAACATCATTATTCTGTCCCATGATTAGGTTTATTTACATAAAAAAGCACCCCCATGATGCTGATGTCATATAGTAAGCAAGCTTCAGGCAGACCTGTTCTTTACCTCACTTTATAGGCTTGCCTGAAGTTTGCAGGTTTACAGAAGAAACCCTGAAGTGATTGAGTAATTCCACCCAGCACTGAATGATTCTTTTTAACTGGAACTTGCATGAATGTTCAGATTTCTTGAGTTAAGGAGTTCGGAGGAAGCTGTAACCCTCAGATGCAGTTTGCAAAAGTGAAAAGTGCACTAGTTATACTTGCACAATTGTGCATGACTTCTCTAATTTCCACACTGTGGCAAAGCTTAAAATAATGTGGGGGGGTGGCAAAGGCCCAAACATAAGGAAAGATTTTAAATATTGCTCTTACAAACTTAGAAAGTTGCTAGAACAACATTTGTGTTAACATACATTTTATGAAGCAAAAATCTGGACAGTTGAGAGGTATGCAGCTAAACTGGATTTGTCTGCAATTGTGTGCAATATCCATTTCTGCTCTGCAAAATTACATTCCATTGACTGCAGCATAACGCTCATTAATTAGTGCTGCAGGCTGTAGATTAATTACAACACAAACTTTAACACAAATTACTTCAATATGCATTTGAAATATAACTGATCTGCACTACACATTACAAAATATCATTCCATCATGCATTACATTCAGCAACAGCAATGAAATTTTCACTTCTGCTTTCAGAGAGGCTTGGAAGGTAACATAATAGTCCCCTTATCAAGAGAAAGCAGAAGGTTCTGATTTTCCTGTAGTTATAAAAAAAAGTGGAGATCCTACAGATTAAATAAAATCAGGAGTAGATTTACAATAACATTTCTACTGCAAACACAGTGGACAGCAAATGTCTTTTGGTGCATGGTGGTATAGCACAGTTACCACATTGGAAGGGGAAATTCTAATTACTGATAAAGGATCCATCAAAATCATTAACATACTGAAACATGCATCTATGCACAGATGTAGCCTCCCAGTTCTGTTATGTTGACGACTTCACATTGCCTGCTTAACTATACTAATTAACACTACTGAACCCACTGTCATCACAGCATTTTAAGAAGGCAGTGTGAAGTTACCAACTCATGTGCTTAACTCACACAAAAGATGCTACCACAATGTTTACATGAAAGCGCAGAGCTGGTCAGCCGCTTGATCACCTTGCTATTATGGTATGTTAGTTTTTATCAGTGTGCTGTGCTCTCATACTCAGAAATACATGCAAACAACTTCCTCTTTCCCTCAACACATTCTAACCCACCTCTATATACATCATGCATTCTTTATCCTAACCAAGCATTCCCTAATGGTCTCCACTTCATTTTCCCTGACCAAAAACTGCTACATGCCTTTGACCTTCACATTTTACTACTACTGCTCTGCACCCTGGGTTTCATCAAGCTTGCTCCCCTAAACCACAAACACTCTTCTGCAATCCCCATTTCCTTTTTTTTTTACCACATGCTCCTTTCTTTAGTATGGAAAATGAACATACTACACACACTAAGTGCAAAAAAAAAATTAAGCAATAAGCATTTAGTCACTTAATAGTCCTACCAGAATATTATGTGGGCTATATCCTATGTCTGATCATAAAATCTGACACAATGTTACAGACTCTCACCACAAACTTTAGCTTTGGTCCTTCAAGTTCTAATAGCAACCTGTGGGTGTGATCAGTTTCCCCATTCCATTTAAAGCAATGATCTGCAGCAGTGATAAATTACCTTGTTCAAAGTCAGCACTCCCAGACAGCTATAGTAATGCAACAGAAGTATAGGGGGAAGAGAACATACACCAGCAGAAGAACAGAAATCCATGACATTTGCACTGTCACAGAGACCCCCACTGTGCAAAATTATACTACTTTAAATCACATGCCTTTGATTTCCTTTTTAAACACTCCTACCCTCACCCGCTTACATTGCCACTGGGGATCTCTACTGACACTGTTAACACCCTCATTTTTTTAACAATCTTGAGAGTTTGAAAAGGAAAATAGTTATGTTTTGCAGTGAACTGTGCCTCTTCCAACCCCTACAGAAGCTTTACCACCCCCATTTTTACATAAACTATCCCCAATGTCTCTGCACATGAAAGAACCACCAAATCTGAAACCCCTCTTTGATAATTGCAGTCCTCAATATTACAACAGGCATCCCTCCTAGGTTACATCTGGCATAAGTAACATTACTCTCAGATGCGGATAGCATTTTCCATAGTTCTTTAACATTAAATTCATATCATATTTCTATACTTGGATTTCAAAACATCTCAAACCCAACTACATCAGTCCTTCACAAACGGCCTCAGTAGTTACCACCCAATCTGTCACACTACAGAAGATGGCACACCTCAAGGTACATTCAAGTTATCACAGAATTAATAGCGCAAAACTTACCCATCTACCCATTTCCATACCAACTGAAGAAGCAGAGATCCCCTTTAATAGCTCATTTGCCAGAATTCTAAAATAGCATTTTTTTAATTCAGTTACTCTTTGACCCTACCACCATTTTAGGAAAGCTGTTAAAAATCATCCATCATCTGTTCTGTGAAACACACTCCTTACATCTCCCAGAAATATCCAACTTGTAATTTCAGACTTGGTTTCTTTTTCTTGTCCAAGTACCAACACCCACTGCGGGCTGTAGATATTTAGGTAATGAAACCTAAACATTTCTGTCATTATTTTTTTCCATGTTCAAGACTATACACGATACCAAACCACGAACCACTTTGTCATCCTCCTTTCAACTACACATACTTCAAGTCCAAAAAAGAGTTTTGACATAGCACTCCAGATAAAATCTTCTCGTTAAACTACACAGATGAAAGGATACAAATTTTGATTTCAACTGGTGAAGACTACAGTGCATGCCATCAGCCTTCCTTAACATCCTACAAAATGCGTCTTTATATCAAGCCATAACCCTCAAGTTTTAAATGACTTTCTCTTGATTATGCATCTCTTTTTCATCTTTCACTTGGTTGTGTGAAGATTCCCTTGAGATCAAGTTTCTTATCATACCCTCTGTTGACGTCATGTTTCTTACTTTACTTTCCTTCCACTAGAGTATACGCAAGTGTGAAGTTTTTTTTTTTTAATTTCCTGTTAGTAAAGTTTCTAATACACTTCATACAATGATGAACAATCTCCTCCTCCCACAATCAAGCCCACAGCACAGTTAGTCTCTTCCAGTTTTTCAATAGTCAATGTCAGTGCTAAGATTTGCCAGCACCTCTTGCTCATCTAATATTCTGTACCCTTTGTCTAATATGGGCGACTTCCTGCATATATGTTGGACCATGGTAACATAACTTCAATTATTTCTGTCATTCTAGTTCACCCTTCTGATTCAGATCACAACATTATATCAACATCTCACAGCAAATTACTATTTTTAGTTCTGAATTTCCAAATCTGTTGATGGCCAGAAAGGTAAAGAATTAAACAAACATTCTGTCCTCCACTCCGATTCACAGCCATGAATATTATAGATCTCCTGTTCACAGTTTTCTTCATCTGTTCTTTGGAACTTTCTGGAGAGCAGCTGATGCCCAAACGTCACTGCACATTTGCTTAATACAGAGTTTTTGATGTGAAAACGCAGGCTGGCAGCTCTTGTTAAAAAGGACTTTGTCTAACAGTCGCACATAATTTTAATATTTTTATTTCCAGTTCATTTACGATTCATAGTGTCTGCAGTTATCTAATACAGATACATTGCAAGTTTTTCCCTTAGTTTTACATGCCAATCTGTTTTGATACTATTCTTCTACATGCATTTTCTTGTATAACTTGCAACTAATTTATAATGCTTAATGCTTCCACGACAGATTTAAATATACTTTCCTTTTTTTATATACTGTATTTTGTATTTGTGCTGCATTTTACAGGCTTAATGTACATCTTGTTTTTGAAATGTATAAATTATTACTTTTGTTCATGGTTTTGGTTAGGGCTTAAAATGGGACCAGAATCTGACTGGTTACAGGACAGATGAGAGTAGCCTCCTCCTGACCCGTCTGCTGCAACGCCACAATTCCATCTTTATTGAAGGGTAAGGGAACAGTTCTGGCTCCAAAATACTACAGGAACCCAGTAAAAAGGTTATGTCTGGGATCATCAGAAAGGATTAAGCAGAGTGACTACTGAATTAAGGTAGGAATCAAGAGATTACCTAATATGTGGCAGCTCTGGGGAGACCGTACATAGAAGAACAAAAACAGAAGTGATAAGTCATTAACTAAACAAAACTAACAGATTAAGGAATAAAATGACATGTAACCTAACTATGCTGTAAGATAAATTACAGGTTTTATCAACCCCTACACTCAGATGAAATTACCTCTAGCTCTTCAAAGTCAAATTCAAAACACAAGCCTATGCATATGACTGCAGTGTGATTTCTCTTAACCCAGAGATAGAAACTGGCTGCAGTGCTAGGTACAGTATGCTGACATGAAGACCATCAGCATGGTATAAAAAGCACCTTGCCACTCCAGAATCTAAGGCTGCTCAAATTAGGCAAACTGGTATAATCTAAAAAAAAATAAATGAAACAAATTTGGGACAGTTTTTAAATCCCAGATCTGCCCCTCCTGCTTTACAATCCCAGCACTCAGAGTCATGTTTACATTTCCCTCATCTGCCTTCATTACAGAAACATTTGTTAAGTAAACAGCTATATTTGCAAACTCACGGGATCAGAAGAATACAAATCCGTGCAACTCTTGTTTAATTGCTGCCTACAGAGTTAAAACTTTAGAAACTACAGGGAGACAAGAAGCCAAAAAAGGTCAAGCTGCCTCTCAGAGTATGAGCGAAGGGAGATACCCACTTAAGAGAAGAGGCTGGACTCTGCCCTTCTGAGCTGGGAATTTTCTGGTTAAAGGTTTATAGTGCCTGAATATTTGAACTGCTGTATCTTTGAAATTGGTCACCACTTGTTGCTCTAGTACAGACTAGAGATCAGGGCCTACTGAATCTAGCTTTGTTTATATTATTGTTGTTTGTTTTGTTTGCTATTTCCCCCTGGAAGCTAATTCCACCATAATATGCTAACAGCTCAGCTCTTCTGTGGATCACTAGTGATATCTGCATTGCTTACTGTACTTTCTTTTTTTGTTTTGGAAAGAAAGTTACTGTTTGTCGTTTTCTTTTTACTTTAGTTACTTGTAAATACACCTCTGGTTACCTACCTGGCACACACTCAATAAAGCAAGCACTATAAGTAGAAGCAAAAAAAAGAAGCACCCACCCCTCACTCCCCCACTGGCCCTTGTTTTCACTCATTTTTCCCCAATATTATTCTAGCATGTCCAAAGGTCAGTTGTCAATCTCCTCTCCGTCAAGAGTGTGAATCTGGGGTTATAGGCAGCAATGTTATAACTGTGTCCTGCCACAGACAACCTCTCCTCTCCCTACTCCAACACACACTTATGAGATGCAGCTTTTATTTAGGCCAAGCTCAAGGCTGGACTCTCTCAACTCAGGACTGGCAAGACCAGACAGGACACACCAGCAACTACACACAACACAATGCACCTCACATAATGCTACCACACTGATTGAATCAAACATAATAAACTTACAAAGGGCATGAGAGGCTCTGAGTAGTAACTTACCTAAACAGCAAAGCAGACCCAGAGCAGACACCCAAACAAGACACCCCACAACACCCAACCAGCACAATACACACAAACCACATAAAAACAGTGTGTGCAAGCAGTCACAGCCCTTATACAAATACAACAGGTAACATACTAGTTAACTCACACTCCATAGTCACTCACACTGATCTCCACTCACCAGGTCACCAAAGGAGAGGTCACAGGTTGCCTATCAGCTAGAATCACTACCTTTTACATAACACACATACTCGGGGCACCAAGCAAATAAGACACAATATGACTACAGTCATTGTCCATGCTGGTGTGAGCGACCTTCACCCTGGGATTCGGATATTGGCTACATGCCTGCTGACTCCCATAGTGCCTTTTTAGGAGGCAAGGCTCAAATTAAAACCACCCTAGAAAACAAAAATGGGAAGAAACTGAGGGTACGCTGCTCAATGCCAGAAGTCTAAATCTCAAAATGCAATACTCGCAGGCCCCTTTCTCAGTATGGGAGAAACATCGATGTCTTGGTGCTGTAACTGAAACCTGGTTCAAGGCTCCTGAGAGCACCCCGCACTATTACGTGCTTTTTACTCTTTACATCATGCCCCAAAACCCCCAAACACTGGGACCAACCATCCAGGTGCAACTAACCATAGGCAACTGCTGCTCTCTACAAATTGGTAGATGCTACAGGCTTCAAACTCACTCAAACTCAGGAACCCCACACAGACTTCCTGAAGACTAGGGGTGGCAACATCTCCCAACACATATTGGGTGACTTCAACTACCACCGATACTAGACGGGAACATTACTCAAGCCCTAACCTAGCTTTCCGGTTCCTGGAAAATATACTAGATCTCATTTGTCACAACATGGGGACAAAAATGCCCACACTGGAGTATATATCCCCTGGTGAGGATCTGATGATAAACTAATCTCACTGGGAAAACACATCCCCCTCACCCCCAGCAGAAGATAGCAGAAGGAACTTCTCTAAGCAAACTTCACTACTACTACTAAGACTGTGTGGTATCCTTGCCCCTGAGCCAGAGGAAACCACAACCTGCTGCGGGAAGCCCTTACAAATGCCTTCTATGAACACCTCCAGGACTGCATGGATCAGGCAATCCCAAATAAAACCAAGACTCTTTCCACAAAGGGCAAACGTCCAGTCTGGTGGACCCCAGCCATTAACAAACTTTACAATAAGAGGAGAAAGCTATTACATGATAGAACAAAATCCATAAAAGGAAGTCACCCCTGATCATTATTAGTAAAAAATACGAGCACTCATAAAATCAACTAAGGCCAATTTTGAGAGAAAATTGCCATGGATTCAAAGGACAATGGTAAGACCTTTTTCAGCTATCTTAGGAACCTGGGTGGAAACTCCCAGATATGCTCAGAATTAGTCCAAATGATACAAAATCACTGAACCACAGACATTGCCAACATACTGGCAGACAGGTTCAGTGCAAACTTACCCCCTCTCCCCCTAGAAGATAACTATCCCAGCAGTAGCTAAAGGTCCGGACATCTCAAATGCAAGCTGAGGCTCTCTCTCTCTAAAAAAAAAAACACACAGCATGGGACGGATGGTGTCCCGGCTGTGCTGCTACACGAAGCTAAATGAGGAATTAAACCGCACATAAGGCAGCTGTTTAATCTCAGCCTTACCACAGGATACGGCCCAAGGAGTGGCGTACGGCAACAACTGTCCCACTCCACAAAGGCGGCCTCTCACGGACCCTGGTAATTACCGCCCCATAAAACAAGTCTAGTCTGCAAAGCTATGGAGAGGATCATAATGGAGCTCATAAACAAAGATATAGGGACTTGCAGACATTGGACCCCCGACGATTTAGCTTTGTCCAGGGACTTGCAGACATTGGACCCGACGGTTGGCTTTGCTTTCAAGGGAAGATCATGCCTTTTGAACTTGGTGACTTCTTCAAACGGTCACCAAGGCCATTGATGAGGGAAAGGCAGTCCATACAGCTACCTTGACCTTGCAAAGGTTTGACAATACAATCCCCACTCGTTGTTGTGAAAACTTACCAGCTTAAATGTAAACCCATATGTCACAAGATGAGTTGCAAACTGGCTTAAGGACAGAACCCACAGGGTTTGAGTTGCTGGTCGCTGTGTCCAACTCCAAACCACAAGTGGTGTGTGTCCACAGAGTCGGTCTTGGCCTATTGTTTGGCATCTACTCTTCTCAAGTAGTACAGGCCAACATGGGAGGACTTTGGCTGACAAAGTTTGCAGGCGACTGCAAACTGGGCGCCATAGTGGAAAGTGCATCGGACACGGATATCCTTCAGAAGGGACTCACGGAAACAGATAGCTGGTGCCAGAGCCATGGCCTGAAGTTAAGCGCCAAAAATGTATAGTCATACCCTTGAAAAAAACAAGGTAACCAGCTACCATATAGGTGGCAATCCACTAAGCACAGAAGAGGTTATCAGGGACCTGGGGACCCAGGTTGACAGTGGCCTTTCTTTTGACACTCACATTGCTAAAGTGGTTAGAAAGACCTTCTACATTGCCCACCTGATCATGAAGGGATTCACATCCAGATCTAGTGAGGTCATTGTGTTCCTGTACTCTTCACTTATCAGACCAATGATCGCCCCATTCGGGATGTATCTCACCGACATCTGCAGCAATTGGAAAGACCCCAAAAGTTCCTCACCAAAAGGATAAAGGGACTCCAAAATCTGTCATATGCTGCCAGATTGAAGAAACTCCAGCTCTATTCAGTCGCATACCGTCTGCTCAGAGGTGACATGTGCCTGACATACAAGGCCATGTCCAACCCGAATTAATGGACATGCTCCACCTCAAAAATCCAAATCCACCAAAACCACTAGAGCAAGCGACTTAAACCTTAGCACGGATATAAATAGGACGTGCTGGAGGGATAGATTTATCACTCCCTATGCTGTGGAATAAAATCCCGGTCCATGTGAGGCAGAGCACCTCGCTGACTCTGTTCAAGAAATCTAGACCTGTGGATGGGAGATCGTGGGTTTACCGGGAATCATCTCTGTGTCACTGCTGGACAGAGGCACAACAAACTAATGGGCACAGTATTTTTCATATAAGGGGGTGGCGTGCCCACAATATTTGGGGCTAGGCTAGCATAAATAGGGGCAGATAGCCTAGTATAAACCTATGAACCTA